>NC_060890.1:13884499-14184499 GCF_014805685.1 Silurus meridionalis
CAGTTTAATGAATTTTATGGAGAATTGGAGGGAGGGATGAGGAGACCCCACTGGATCTGAACTAAAAATATTCAGAATCAGTCAAGTGGGCAGTGTGTGATTGCATTAAAAATCTTAAAATGCATATTAAGATAATTTGTCATCTGCAGTTTTCCCTTAATTTATAGCTTTCTAAGTAACATTGTGCATGAATGTACTGTGCATGTGTGTGTATCAGCCCCCATTTCACCCGTGTCCATTCTGACGATTTACACAGTCTTCTCTCCTCCAGATTCCCTCCCCACATGTTGCCCCCCCACCACAGTTTGCACACCACGGGCATCCCGCACCCTGCCATAGTCACGCCTAACGTCAAACAGGAGTCTTCTCACAGTGACATCAGCACACTCAACAGCTCGTGAGTTCAAAAGCAATACACACAAACAGCTTTGTTTAAAATATTGAATTCATTTTTAATTCAAACTGCCATCAATGCCAGCACTCGTTCCCCCATGCCCATAAACGTGTTTCAAACCAACAGGAAACATCAGGACCAGAAAAAGGAGGATGAAAAAAAGAAGCCGCACATAAAGAAGCCTCTGAACGCATTCATGTTGTACATGAAGGAGATGAGGGCCAAAGTAGTGGCAGAATGCACACTGAAAGAGAGCGCAGCTATCAATCAAATCCTGGGCCGAAGGGTGAGAGCACCAGGATGGACACACACACAAACACAAACACAAGAGCACTGAAGTTTGAACTGTTTGAGTGCAAAATGTCCTCAGTGCTTTAACATTGATCTATTTTCTGTATTTTATCAGTGGCATGCACTGTCACGAGAGGAGCAGGCCAAATACTACGAATTGGCCAGGAAAGAACGACAGCTACACATGCAGCTCTACCCCGGCTGGTCAGCACGAGACAACTATGTATGTTTTTAAGTTTTCAGGCTTCTTTTCAAACATTCAGTTTGGAGGGTGTTTATATGGCTTTCATTATCCTCCACCATCTATATTTCCAGCCATATATACCTCCAAAATACAGGGGTCTTCACAGATTACTAGTTTGTAACTTTACCATCTCACGGTGTGATGGTGCAGCTCGCTCTGAGTGGTTTGATTTCAGGCCTATGATGTATCTTTGTGCATCCACAACTCAGCATAGCTTCTCCTCTGTTGTACATGTACTAAGCCACGTTCTCATTCACTCTCAACTGCTTTTATTAGTATTCCAGTGGTTCACCTAAAAAACGAAAGACAAGCTCAGATCCGAGTAATTAAATAACCGCAGGGCCTAAATGTCTCCCAGATCTGATGAAAGAGAATGTCTTTCCACAGCTGAGACAGCAGCAATGGGGGATGACCACAGCGTTTTAAGGCCCAGACAGAGTGCAGCGCTGCTCCCACGTGCCTGACAAATCGCCCTCCGCCCAATCTGTCACTCCCACTGCTGGCTGATGCCTTGCAGCCAAAGCATAGGCAAAAAGATCTAAACTAAAAGCGCTTTAGTTTGATAAAATGCAGCCTCTAAACAAGCATGTTATTAAAAACAAGCTCAGGTTCAATAGCTCAACCTTGACCTGGTCAGTGGACAGTTGCATGTTCAGCTAAAGCCATGAGCAGGTGAATCAACATATGAGCAGTTAAAAAGAGCGCTCTTATCTTCTCTGTCCCCCCTAGTAATCTGACTCTTTCAAAGAAATCTCAAGAGCACTAAATTATTTCACAACACAGGGAAAATGAAGGAGTAGCTCGAAAACAAAGTAATAAACACAGAGAAATGCGAGAAGGACGAGAGAGAGAGGGAAAGTTGCGCTATGGCCCGCAGTGGCATTCCGCTCCTTCAGGCTCGTGCATGAATAAATGAATGAGTAAAAGCACGGCTCTCTTGTTCAGTTTGTGTCTTGGCCTTTTCTTGCAATATAATAACTAAGGTTCCTGTCTATTTCTTTTTTTTGGCTGCTAACCAACAGGGGAAAAAGAAGAAGAGAAAAAGGGAAAAGCAGCAGGCAGATGGCAATGGTAAGTGAGATGCAATTATGTCTCATATTAGAGCAGATCCATCATCTGTCACAAGGGTGACATCTCAAAGATAAAAGTCCAGCTTTTTTTTCTCTTCATCCCCTTTTTTTTTTTTTGCCTGCCTCATCTAGTATAGAGTTATGCTACCCAATGCAATATTTACATGTTAGACTGCTTGTTATCCCCCACCCCAGCCCCATGTCGAGCACTAATAACATTGAATATGCATGAATCCCACACCCCAGCACGTCATCCCTCCTAGCAAAGCCCCCTCGCCAGCATTTAGCATAGTGTGAGCTCTGTGTATGTGCGTGTGTTAATTATGTTACTGAATGAGTGTTGCTCCTGTGCCAAATCTGACCATGCTGCCGTGTGTGTATGTCATGCCACTGGCCTGTGCTTCATGTTTGTCCTGTGTGTATTTACCATAAAGCTGCGCCTGCTGCATGCCTCAGACTGATATAACAAATCAAATAAATAAAAGAATGAATGAAAAATCACCCATGTCTTTAAATTAAGGAGGTTTGCTATTTATTTTTTGCTTCATTTGACCTTCTTTATAATGCTCTTATCTAATTCTTGATCTTTATTGTGAGATGTGAAGGAGAAATGCGAGTAATGATATATTTGCGGTCTTTTTTCCAACATGGAGCCCTTTTTTGAAGACCTCTCTATCTGTTCTTTTTCTTCCAGAACACAGAGAATATTTTCCAAATCCTTGCCTTTCACTCCCTCCGATTACAGGTGCTAATGTCATTTTGAGTCTTAAATTACTAACTTGCCTTTCTTTCCCCTCTTCTAGTTTATTTAATATTTTTAAGCTATCTACCTGTGTGCAGTATATTGTATTTATTCATGAATAAATAATTTTAGCTAATTTCTTCCATATTCTTATTGCTCTGTATTCATTTATCCTCCAATTGTCTTTCAAGAACGAACCGCTTTTGTTTTGCTCTATACTGCTCACTATCATTTTGCTCATGTCTTTATTCGTTTCTTCATTCAATTAATTTTTACTTGTAAAATTAGCGCTTTTAACAATCGACATTGTCCCAAAGCAGCTATTCAGTTTCACTTTCCTCTTGCTTGAAATAATACATCTCGTAAAGATGCTTGTACGTGAAGATTCTAGTCATGTTAAAGTGTTTCCTTTTGACAAACACAAGTTACACAGTATATTTATATTTATATATATATATATATATATATATATATATATATATATATATATATATATATATATATATATATATATATATTTATAAAACATTTTTCCGAAAGAAAATCAAATGCTGAGAATAACCAGAGACATTATCAGGGTAAACCTCCTTAATCTGCTGGCTTCAGTAGTTTGCCCGTGCAGCTGCCTGCTCCTTAGCATGATGTTTTGCTGCCAGCCTTCATCTTCATCTTCACATCTCTACACACCGGCTGTGAGAGGTTGATGAACGCAGGCCAAAGCTCCCAGCAACCTGCACTATCTGGCTGTGTGACTTTTCACTGGCTGCAACTAATCAACAGTTTGCCACACTATCCCCTCACATCCTTCACAAAAGAAACAGGCCTGCAGCAGAAATGTAATCATATATGCTGCATTACATGCCATTAGCAAACACGCATATCTGAATGACAAACTTTCTGTTGCTTTGCTTATTCTTATTTCTATCTGCATATTATTCTTTTGCTCTAATTTTTACTCATTGGTTTCTAGCTTAGTTTTTTCATCACTAATGTCTGAAAACTCACATGAAATTGCAAGTCTATAAAAAGAATACTGCACAATTTAACAATTAATTTAAATCTTTGGGAATAAACAGTATTATAATGCTGTGACTTGGAGTGATTTAGATTCATCGGTTTCCCTTTTTATTTCCCTCCCTCTTTACTTTGTGGTCATTTCTCCTTCCCTCTGCTGGCTTCTCCTCCCTTCATCGGCCTAGACCTGAGTGCCCCTAAGAAGTGTCGTGCACGCTTTGGGCTCGATCAGCAGAATAACTGGTGTGGCCCCTGCAGGTGTGTATCTGGTGTGCTGGCAGGTACACTAGAGCAGGTGACAGCTGGGAAACTCTTACACTGGCAACTCTTCCCTGTGTCTGCATCTCGCAAGCGTCTCTCTCTCTCTCTCTCTCTCTCTCTCTCTCTCTCTCTCTCTCTCTCTCTCTCTCTATCTCTCTCTCTCGCCACGCCACCCCTTATGCTACCAATCAGCTGCTTTAGCCGCTGTGAAGCTGGGTCATGCCAACAGACATAATGGTGTATGACTGCTTTTTTTTTGTGTGGGGGTGCACTTGAATGAGTGAGTGCTTTCAAAATGCAAGCAAAAATTATTTGGCACAGATTGGCATTGTGTATGTGTATATTTATTAAACCTACACAATATGATATGAGGAGAAAAAATGTGAAATAGATTGAAATATGACATAAAAGGGGACGTGGCTGAGAAGGGTTGGAAGGATTGGAAACGGCTGGTAAGTGTTGGGGAAGTGCCGTGCCAGTGTCCCCGGCTGAAACCTATGCTCTAGCTACATGTCTTGTTTGTCCAAATGATGTGTCCATATTTTTTTTTTTTTTGTTTTCCTTGTGTTTTTGTGTCTACCTTTTTGGCTAACAGATGCAAATACCCCTAAGAAGTGCCGTGCCTTGTTCGGGCTCGATCAACTCAGTTTATGGTGCAAACCCTGCAGGTATACTCTGAGAGGCACCTTTGGGAAGGATGTAGATCATAATGATGATTATGAAAAGATGAAGATTCATTTCTTCTTACCGCTTTTACTGTTTGTTTTCCTTCTTCTAGTCTTTTTTAGTGTTGTATATGTTTGGCAAACTGGTTGATTCTGGGTATCTGTCACTCTCCCTCTGACCGAGATGTGTTGTAATAGAGCAGCTGAACTCCTGGGGCAGAAAGTGGAACTTTCTTTAGCTACATGCCTGTTTATGATTATAGTCATGCATCATCTATAGTGTATATTTGACTTTATCTTGTGCAACACAAATGATTGTTGTAAACCAATTATTTTATCCATTTTCTGCCCTATGGTATATCTCTGCCATCAGAACTGTCTTGAACAACCTTCTGTATAAACTTTGTTGTGATGTAGCCTCTTGTCCTCCCTACTCACCCCTACCTCTCTGATAACTCTTTACTCAGCCCCTACCTCTTGTCTTTCTGTTCTAACACAAGCAGTCTTTGAATTGGAAATATGTTGATGGTAGGTATTTGTTTCTGCTAAGTAATACCCTTCTCTGTGTCTCACTTTGTGTCTCCTCCATTACCTGCCTTCACTGCGAATGCCAGATATTTGTCCTGTTTTGTTGTGTTACACTTACCTGTGTTGTTTGTAGCAAACTTTCATCCTGTTGTATCTTTAAGTCCAGCTTAAATCCTTCTGACTAATTCATTTGATGAATTCATTCACACTCAGAATACTCAGCCTAGAAAGGCAGACTAGAATGGAGTAGTGTCCCTAAAAAGTAGCCTAGGTGTGTGTGTTTGGTAGCTTTGGGAGAAGCGCTGGTAATTGTGGCCTTTATTCAGGGAGCTTGGAGGTTAAAAGATCCCACTAGGCTCGGTTTCCTGAAAGATGCATCCACACTAATTCCCCTAGAGATGCAGAAATCAATAAAGAACAAGGGGAGATACTTAGAATCAATAGGGCTCTTAAAAATGGATATTAGCTTATTTGCAGCCTTTTGACAGGCAGTTAGTGCAGCACAGTACGTTGGCATGTGAACAGTAAAGAATGTTCCAAGGAAAGTAAACTGCTACAAATGAAATTCCACAAAATGAAATACAACGTAATTGAGACCATTCTTTCATTTCATTTGTTAATTCCCCATATATATCCTTGAAGCCACACACCTTTAAATACTCTTTACTGTGCTGTATCATTTCTGTCCCAATAGTGACACACTTTTTATTGTACTTCTTCACAGCTTTCAGCAAATAAATGCATGTTGTGCATGTCCTTTAGCCATACAGGGTATGCATCTGGATCAAACGTCTGCCTCTTTCTTCAACTCTATCCATTTGTTTCCCGTCCCTCACCCTTTCCTCTCATCTTAAATGCGTCTCCCAGACAGTGTGTACTCTTGTCCTTGTCCCTCTGGCTCTCTTTCTCTTACTTTTGTGTCAATCCTATACTTGCTATAGACCAGGCAGGGGTATAACTTAAGAAACAATCCTCACCTGGATTTCAACAGGATTTTTTATTGGCATAAAAAAAAAAGTTCACATCACTAAATTCACATCTTTCTTCACTCCATAGCTCCCCCTATCTTTCCGTTCTCATGTTTACTGTTTGTTTTCCTGTCCCTGTCTTACAAACCTGTAAGAAGCTGAATAGCTTAACGTGGCCTTAAGGCATTAGGATTTTTGGCAGGGGTATGAGGTCAGGTCATGCTAGGGCAAGGTACACTGCGGGTTTTAGCTCTCTTTCCATCTCTCTCTCTGGTTATTCTCTCTTTCCTCCTGATTCAAAACAGGGTATGCATCCAAGCACCTAGGAGACATTGGAAATCTCTCTCTCTCTTTACTTCTCTCTTTATTTATCACTCGCTCACACTCTCACTCAATATCTCTTGCTTTCTTTTCCACTCGCACCCCTCTCGGCGTACTGGCTTGGTGCTGCTGTGTTTGCCCGTGTGGCTGGCTGGAATGGCTGGCCGTAGGCGTAGCAGACGAGGGAGGGTCCTGACCCGAGCAGAAATGCAAACATGGCGGCGCGACCTCTATGCACAACACTCACACACATGTCTTAGGGGCAGGCTGAGAGTAGCGCATCTCCTCTAACCTCTTACCTCTCCATCTGAACTCCCCCCAAGGAACATGTAGAAAAAAGCAGTAAAGAGACATGAAAAAAGGAAGGCAAAAAGAGGAGTGTAATAATTCAAGCTGATGTGTAAACCGGATGGAATCCCGTGCGGTTTGCCGTGCTGGGGTGGAGTTCTTTGTTTCAAGCTCGTTCTGTTATCCTAGGAAGAGAAAACAAAGAGAGATATAGTGTTCACCTCTTTGGCTGTGTCCCTCTGAATCTCAGAGGTGGTTATTCCTCTAAATTCCTCACCCTAGTGCTTCTTGTCATTGCTTTCCCCATTTGTCTCACTGTCTCCTCATCTGGCATCTGTATTTCTGTAGCTCCTTTTCCTCTATGTCTGTCTTCTTTGCATGTATGATACTGGATGGAAGGTGAAAGGAAGTCAGTGGCAGAGAGCCAGTGCTCAGCTGCTCATCTGTTTGTATTGGCATTCTAAGAAACCAATAGCATCCAATTATATGTCCAATCTATATGTGAAAATGATTGAACTTTGTTCAGTCGTGCTGAAATTGGCACACTGACGGAATACCATATGTTTGTGCATAGCTGTATGATGTAGGACGTGCATTTAAGTGGATGCTAAGGGTTTCTTAGAAAGCCTACTGAGAAGTTGTAACATACTGCCAAGATTATGTAGGAGTTAAACAAGCATGCTCTCTGTTTGCAGGAGAAAAAAGAAGTGCATTCGCTACATTCAAGGTGAAGGCAGCTGTGTCAGTCCTCCCTCTTCGGATGGAAGCTTACTAGAGTCGCCCCCATCCTCCCCCTCCATGGTCCCCAATTCTCCGCCCTCGAAAGAGTCCAAATCACAGACTGAACAAATGCAACCTCTTTCACTGACTATGAAACCGGGCCCTCTGGTCTCATCCTCACATCACCAACACCACCACCTGTCTATGGTCCCGCCTCCGCCCTTAGCTCTGCTGGACAACTCAGGGGCAGGCAAAACCCCAGGCCCCGCCCACAATGGCTCCTTGGACCCTTCAGACGTGTCTTCGTCGCGCCCCTCAGGCTCCTCCTCCTCCCAGCCTACATCAGCGTGCCATTCCCATTCTCTGTTGCCCAGCTCTGCCCCAACGCAACCGCTTTCGCTCGTAACCAAGTCAATAGACTAGGCTAAACTGGCTCCGATTTACCAGCTTTCAACTCCTCCCTTCTGTCTGCTGACACTCAAGTTTTTTTTCCCTTTTTTTCCTTTTTCTGTCACATGTGGCTTTGGAAATTAGTAAATTCTTTTATCAAAGTTCATTGGTCAATATTTGACCTGTCATTATCTAAAATAAATGGAACTATTATACTAATAATAATTTTGATGATAAAGTAAATTGAGTTGTAGAGTATAGATATATAAGTCTGCCTAAATGTAAGACTTTTTTTTTTTTTTTTTTTACTGTGCAACAAAAAAAAAGCCTGTTATGTAAACTGACATAGACATGTTAAAAGACAGATATAAAAGTAGTCTAGGTGAGGATTCAGTGAGCCCTTTTCTTAAAGTTGGTTCTTCTTCATTATTTGTATTAAATACGAGCTTGCGAACCAATCATTTGACACCTGTTCAAAACATGGAGGGCACGAGGACCGTGGAGACACCCTTCTCCAGCTGAGGAACAACTATAATTGTGATGTTACTTGTTCTTGTTTAAATGTACAGAAATATTTGGGGGGTTACTGTGTTAATATGCATTGTTCCATTGCGTTGTCTATTTTATTTTTTTGTCATTGTTTACCGTGGGAGGGTGGTTGAGGTGGGTTGGGGTGGGTGCTCTCAGTTGGAGGAATGTTTGGGCGACTGTTGTAAGGGTGGGTGTGTGGGAGGGTTTTGGGGGGGATTGTGGTATACAATACAAAATTTCACAACGCTAGGACCAGTAGTATTTATTGCTTTAGAGATTGCTTGTTGTATCCTGTATATTGTCCCTTTTTGAAATATTTGTTTTTCTTAATACATTGTACAAAATATTCTTCTTTTTTTTTTAAGTAAGCAACTCATATATATATATATATATATATATATATATATATATATATATATATATATATATATATATGATCCATTTGTACAAGGAGGTTTTGAAGTTAAATTGTCTTGTTTGGACATTTTTTTTTGTTTTTTTTTTTTGTTTTTTGTTTTTTTTGCCGAAGACCAGAGTTTCACCAACACAGTGTAGATTCTCCAGAACAGATGTATGCACAACTTAATAAAAAAATTAATAAAACATATTTAAAAGCCATTTTTCAATAGGAGAAAAGAAAACTTGAAATGGGGATAGTAAATACTGTCTGTTAAGTAATTGGTTTTCATCATCTAAAGCCCATCCTTTTTCTTTTTTTTTTTTTTTTTTTTTTCTTTAATTTATCTCCACTGGACTGTAGAATTGTGTACAGATTTTCTGTGCCCGAAATTGTGCAAATTTTCACTCCCCTTTTACAATGCTGTAGGCTGTCAGGTTTAATTTTTTTGGTTGGTTGTTTTTTTTTTCTTTTTTTTTTCTTTCACATTTTCTTTTTTCTCAACCATACTTTGCTGTGATGTTACATAGATTGCTATGTATGTAGTATAAATGTTGCTATAACAAATGTGTTTGGTAGCAGATTGTCAAATATTAAAATTTAAACTTAATAAAAGACGGACATCATCATACTGTATAAAAACCCTCAAGGGCCAAATGATGTATATTAGGAGGTTCATAAAAAAACTATTAAATAACACAAAAAACACACAAACTGCCACTTTTAAGTACACTACTACATATAGGTAGATAGAAAAAATAGGCATGTTGATGTTGCAAGAAGCTGTAAAAAAGCTACAAGAGAATCATCCATTCGGTGCCATTGTAGTTGACATGATGCGACTGTAAGCCGTCAATCTCTTCTCTGGTTTATTAAGATGCTAATGATGAATAGTTTGAATGTTTCCTTAACGGCTGTGATGTTCCTGTTCTATTTTATGCTCTTAGCTTTTATTTTTGTTTGCTTTCTTTTATTTTTGTTCTTGATTTTCTTTCTTTTTTTATTTAGTTATTTGAAATGGTTCCCAGACCATGTTTTTGTAATGAATAAATGTTTATGCTGTACAGTCTCTGTAGCATGCAGTTCTGTATTAATAAAAGCGACTTAGTATGTGCAGATTAGCTTGTTGCCTTGCTTTTTCTCATCGCTCTCTCTCTCAGACCCTTATTTTATACATATAGGCATTGTTACAGCATGGCAGTGTGGCATCCCAAACACACACACACACACACACACACACACACACACACACACACAGCATTTACCTACTTTTGTATAAAAAATTGCATCTAAATTATAGACAGCCCTTGTGTGATAAATGTTGCTATGTAAAGAATGATTAATGATATCCAAGCTCAGTCAAATCCACCTGAAAACAGTTACGGCTCTCATAAGGGGGAGGGGCGCACATATATTTTCGGTCGTCACAAAACTGTCTGCATCTGGTTTCCTTTTTAGCAGGATTCAGTAGATATAATTTTTTTTCTGTCTGAATCTATGAGGAAGAAATCATTCATTCTGAATTTATTGAACAGTTGATCTAAGAGTTTACTTTGTGTTCTGTTTTAATTGTCCTCAAAAGAGCTCTAACATTTTTGTTGTTGATTTGCAACCTTCCTTGTTTGGATGAAACAATTTATAGATGCACTAAAAATTGTGCGCTGTAAATGATAGTTCAAGTTGTTGTAACCCTGGTTAATTTGATGATTTATTTGTATTTTTTTATTCGGGTAATTTCTTTTTTCTGTGTGGAGGGGGAGGGGGTGGTTCTTTTCTTCGCTTCTCTGGCTTCAAGGTTTTTTTGTCTTTAATGCACTCTGCTAAAAGATAAATAAACCAATAATGGCTTTCTTTTTAAAGATAGAGATATCAGGAGGCATAGAAACAGCAACCCGTTTTCAAAAGTTTTATTCAGTTTAATTTCCCGTTTATCAAAACAGAAGTGTTTCATTTGTTGATGTACAGCTACAAACTGACCTGTGTATAAGCTTGTTCAGGTTTTCTCCTCAATGCTGAACGTTGGCCGCACAGGAACAAATCAATAAGGACAAAGATGTCCGCAAGCTCTGTGCCTGTCTTTCTTCTGAAAAGAGGAGACACAGAAGTAAACAAACATCATGAAGTAGCAATTGATTCAGAACAGCACTGTTTATTGCCAGGCAAAGTTTTTGCTCACAGAAAACAGGCATCAAAATGTTAGAGGCTCACAAATCAGTCTGACAGACAGATGCAATATGTCATGTTGAAACAAAAATGGCATGCATGAGAGTAATGAAAAAGCATTTTGTTGTATTCAAAGATGTCCGCTGTACACACACAAAAGACTTTTAGACAGAGACTGCTGCATTCACAACGGCCAAACTGTCAATATCTCATCTCCCTTTCTGTTGAAGGTCAAGGGCTTAACTCAGTCGTACACTGAGTGTTCCACGCAGCCTATTTCAGAGTGGTAACAAAGCACTTTGTCTGCAATACATTAATAAAATGAGAGACTGTGGGAGTAATGATTTGTTCTGTGCATTGTGTTTGGACATTTAAAAAGAAAATTCTTGTGACAGGAGGTTTAATTTGGTAATTTCACTGGTAGGAATTAGTCACAAGCATTCAACGTTCATGTGATCGATTAGGCATTCTTCATCCATCCAAATCTCACTTCTCTTATAGTTCATTTTCACACCACAATAAAGCCCAGAATGATTACATTTTGCATATCTGCTATTACTTGTTCTGTGTGAAGTGCGCTCTATTTATTGCTATATGAATGTTCTGTCATGTAATCTTAACCCATCTATATGTGAATAAACTCTTACAGTTAATAAAAAAAAGGTCAGGAATGTATGATGAGTCATGCTTTTATGCGTTTTTAGTCACGGTCCTTTTGTTTCTCTTTAGGAATGATCAGCTTTTAGTTGTGTAACATGACCTATTAAGATCCTCACTTGGGCTTAAGTGGACCATTCATTCCCCATTTGATTTGACATTCTATGCAACATTTTATGGGTAAAACCTACCTCTTTAATATTCCATTGTTATCAAGTGATGTATAAATCTGAATCCAGTGTGTGTGTGTGTGTGTGTGTGTGTGTGTGTGTGTGTGTGTGTGTGTGTGTGTGTGTGTGTGTGTGTGTGGATGTACTGGATTTTCTGAGGTAACCAGAGATCTATTTAGTAAAACCAGTAAATACTGTTTTGATTTTTATAAAGCTATTAGATTCCTCCTAGATCACGTCTGCTAAACGGTAGCCTTTCAAACTACGGTCAATCCAGGGAGCCGCTTTAGTCCTGCTTAAAATCAGGAACTCCAAAATTAAATAATCAAGTAATATCTAGTAATAATAAATTGTAGAAATAATTTTTTTAATTCAATTCATTTTTATATGTATAGTGCTTTAAACAATGGCCATTGTATCAAAGCAGCTTTTCACAGATAAAGCAGCAATAAAAGCCCTAATGATCTAGTCAGTGGTGACTGTGGCAAGGAAATACCCCCTTAAATGGCATGAGGAATTTAACCTACAGCCCAGTGACTCATGATCAAACCTACTGCAAATAAAGTAGTTATTGACTGCCTGTACACTAAATACTATAGCTTTATTGTTTAATCTAAGTTGATTGTATAGATGTGTCCATTGTCCCCTAGTTTTCTCCACACTCCCCAAAATATATTTACATTCTTTAGGAAAAAAAGTTTTTTGGTTGATGATTAGCAGTTCCAGCTTTCTAAAAAGGCTTTACTTTGAACCTTTCTAAGAGTGTACATAGGAGAGAATAACAAAAAAATATATATCAGGGTTAATCAGATTTGTAAAGATGCATGTGGTTGTGTTATGTTCAAGAAGCAAAAAAATAAAAATGCAAGCAAATGACATTCAAAAAACAGTTATATGTCCAATTAAATGTCGGGTGCAAATACATCAGACAAAAAAAAATATCAGGGTTAATTTAAAGAGAAAACATAGAAAAACAATCCTGGTTCTAAACAATGCAGTGATATGCAAACTGGTTTGAAACACAATCCAGATTTACTAAGTGATAGGCAAAACTTCACAAGGAGAGCAGCTTTTAAATAGAAAAAGCACAGATGAGCTAACGATGAACCTGATCATTTAGCATGACAATGAACTGAGTCTGCTAGTGGATCAGGACTGAATGCTGTGTGCGAATATAAGTGTGCCATTGGCACGAGAGTTTCTATTTGAGCCTGTCAGACTTTCTGTCATCTTTATCATCACATCTGCAGTATTCTGACCACTCCAACTTTCATTCATGGATGAAAGGAAAAAGCAAAAGCAGATGACACTACCATTCAATAAAAGTCTGTTCACCAACAAACAACATCCCTGACACAAACAACACAATAAAAACTTTTACTTTTTAGTTTTACACAGATACTCAAATACATATGACCTTAGATATATAAGCATATCTCATTTGAGTTATTGTTATTGTTGAGTTAGCCACTGACTAGGATAATCCTGAAAATGAATGTATATATTAGTGTGAAATACATATACTTTAGGCTTTAGGATCAAGATTTTATGGCTCAATATCTAACTATCATAATGTTCTAATAAAAAACTTAATTGAAATTTTTATCCTGTTTATCATGTTATTTAATTATTTGTATATTGACCCAAATTGCCTGCTAACTACTTCATACATGTTAGTTTTTGTTCTCATGGGAATTGTGCAGAGATCAGATGTAGCCTGTGGTCAATGCACATTTGTAGGTCTGACTTGTGTAATCAATCTGGACACAAATGGAAAACAGAGCTCAGGAGTAACTCTTACATCGTCCATCTCATGTGCAGGACCATTAAATGTACAATACCAGGACAACACGTCTATAAACAAATTCCCGACTTTAATTTGTTTGTTTGTCATTGTGAGACTGTATTATCTAATATAACAACAGTGTATTATAAGTATTATAAGTGATCAAAAGCTACTTCCAGAGTGCATAGTACAGTATATGAAGAAATAGCTAATGTTCATGTGTAGCATAGGTGTAATTATAAGACAAATCAGTTTCTTTACTGAGGAGGAAGCAGTGGAAACTCAGTGGAAACCTAAAGGCAGTTGTTAAAATTTGTGAACCAATGTTTAATATATAGTAAGGCTACAACTAACGATTATTTTGATATCGATTAACCGGGCGATTAATTTTTGTTTAATTAATTGGATGTTTTGCTTATTATAACTATATAATACCCTAAATGTACATAAACATACAAAAGCAACATACTGTATTGAGTTTAACTCATTAATTTTGACATTTCAAAGCTACTAGTGGCTACTTTTTGAGGAGTGCATGGACTATGCAAGGTGAAGCAATTTGTGTAAATCAGCATTTATATTTTTCTATAAAATATAATACAACACTGTTTTGACAATTTTAGTTTAAAAACATACACAGACATTTTGTTCAGTTGTGAAGATATAAGCATCTAAAATATATAATTATTTTATATTTGTATAATAATTAAATATGTGCATAAATTAAATATACAAACAATAAAAACAAGCAATGTAGTAAAGACACTACGTCACGTTTGAAAACAGATAAGTTACTGTTGTAGTAGACAAACGCTATAAAAAAAAATTGAAATGGAGAAATGCAGCGAGCTAACAGATTTGATTTAAAGAAAGGAAAAAATATTCATTGGTGTACAAATGCAAAATCATTTGCTAAAAACCACAACATTGACTAAAAATGTAGTCATTTACTGCTGCTGTTTGCTGCTTTCAGATTTAGTGTTTGTTCGCACTGTTTAAATTGAATCCATCATGTCGCGAGCGAGCTGATTGCTCAACATGATGTATGAGTGCGACTGTCCTTAAGTTAGCAAACAAACTTTTTACACAATAGCACCTCATTAAACTGTACCATTTTGCAATATATTGTGTTACAATAAAATAATTGTATTATTTTATTATTAATTATTATTGATTAATTGTTGCAGCCCTAATATATAGTATTATATAAAGCTGGTTTTATTTGGTTATATCCAATATATATATATATATATATATATATATATATATATATATATATATATATATATATATATATATATATATATATATAAAATGGTACAAAAGTTCACTCTTTGGTACGTACCTCAGTTTTTAAGTCAGTTCTGTTCAATAATCATATAATTTTATATATATATATATATATATATATATATATATATATATATATATATATATATATATATATATATATATATAAAAGTAATTTTATAAAATAAAATATAATCAGTCTAAATAATGCATTGATTAAATTGAGTAATCAAATAAATTGGAACAAATGAAATGTATTCAATAAAATTTTATAAATGTAAAAGTTAAATAGTTTATATTTGTTAGACCCAATTTGGGTAATACAGGTGTGTGTGTGTGTGTGTGTGTGTGTGTGTGTGTGTGTGTGTGTGTGTGTGTGTGTGTGTGTTACATTTAATATTTAATTTTCTAAATTATCTTTTTAACTGTTCTACTTATTTCAGCATAATTTAACAAATGTCTTCATTCCTTCCATCCTTCATTCATTCACTATATGGATATGTGGAGAGAAATTGAAGTTGGGCATAAAACCAAAGAAGGAAAACCATGAAGTGGCTAGCACCATGGATTCTTTAGCGTTTTCATGCAAATTTCCAGTACGGATCAAGTAGACACAGTAACACTTCGCAACAATAGTTTCTTTTTATACCCTTGGCATTGTTGTGTATGTTTTTAAGTGTAATAATAATTTTTAAAAAGTGCAAGGCGAAGACAAAACAAACTTGCGTTCCACCACTTAATACGCTCCGGAGGGAACTCAGCACTTAAAAAGGATTGCATTCGGTACACATATGTATATATATATATATATATACACAACACACATGCGTTCTGACTCTGTGGGCTTCATGCAGTTTCTCTTCTAATAAATTCAGGTGCAGATAAATAACCGAGATTAGATTCATTCAGCCGAGTGTGGTACAGTGAGTAAAGGCTGTCAACATCCGTCTTCTCAGAAAAGAAACGAGCTTTTACTGCACAGTTATCTATTCTGTACATTTAATACCTCTTAATCGTATTTAGAGTGTCTATTTGCAGTCTCTTTTATTTGGGATTAAAAGCAGCCTTTCAGATCTATGAGCTGTAAGAGGATGTTGAGGCAAAGGACAAGTGTTTGTGCTGAATGTGTATGTAAGGCAGAGTAGTGCTTTAAACAGCCTGTTATGGATATCAGCTACATTGAATTCTATACACTGTGTTACAAAGTATTCAACATTATCACTAAATGCATAGACTATATGTATCTGTTCCTCCCTCGTGGCATCAAATCCACATTGCAATGTCCTTCTGATCACATGGTGTCATTATTAAATTTTACTAATAGTTTATTTTCATGCACTACCTGATTTTAGATTGCTTTAATATCTTATTTATCCAAACAGAACTGTTTCATTTGTTGATGTACAGCTACAAACTGACCTGTGTATAAGCTTGTTCAGGTTTTCTCTTCAATGCTGAACGTCGGCCGCACAGGAACAAATCAATAAGGACAAAGATGTCCGCAAGCTCTGTGCCTGTCTTTCTTCTGAAAAGAGGAGACACAGAAGTAAACAAACATCAAGAAGTAGCAATTGATTCAGAACAACACTGTTTATTGCCTCTGCAAAGCCTTCGCTCACAAAAACAGGCATCAGAAAATCCTAGAGGTCCACATATCAGTCTTAGACTGTTTCTGACAAGCAGATGTGATGTGGCATGATAAAGGAAGAAAACGGAAGGGTGTATCAGTAAAAAAAAAGGGTAACACTGAACACAAGGAACATTTTATTGCACACAGAATCAAGGTAAAAAAAAAACACGAGGGAGCACATTTAAACAGTTCTCGAATGCCTTTGTACTTTTAAACTCAAACTGGCCACACAGTGGTCAAGAACAAAAATAGTGCATCATCTTTTCTCATTTCCTTTGTACAAAAAATGTCTGTAGGAATGTAACACAGATATAGACCATATACAGATAAGTATACCTCAATCTGTATTTGTATCTATATTTTTTTTTGAAATCCCCCTCAGAGTTATTATATTTGTTTGTACTGTCCAATTATATTTTGTAACAAATTAAGTTAGTATTTCCTAAAATATAAAAACTAGTCTAGCCTAAGAAAAAAACAACACAACCCTGATGTGATAGTTACAAAGGAGTACATATGTTTATTAATTCACATTAAGGAGAATGATCTTCAGCTTTATATTTGACGATATGCGCACAAGTGTTAAACCTCTGCAGGATCATGATGCATACATGTAGTTTAAACAAAATGTACTGTAAACTTTCATGGCAAGCTTTATAAAAAAATAACAATAATAACAAATTGTATTTAAAAAATGCTTGGGTCATGAATTTTTAAGTATTTTATCATAGACAGTTATTTGGGAGGCAAAAAAGAATTGCTGATATCTATTGATTACTTATATATATTATATCATATATATTACTAATATATATATATATATATATATATATATATATATATATATATATATATATATATATATATATATATATATATAATAAAAAGTGTATTGCATTAATTAGATTTATTCTAATTTATTTTTATGAAATTATTTTTATTTTACATTTTATATACATATATATATATATATATATGGTGGCAAATTTACTAGATACTACTTTGTCAGCAGCTTACAAACATACATGTGAAATAATAGGTGCAATAATTGTGCGAGTATCAACTGAGCATTTCTTCAATTGTACAATTTCCTAGGGATCCCTGTTGTAGTAGTAATCTGGCTGTACAGTAAAGGTAAAGTATTATGTACACATTTTATGGTAAAAAAAATGCAGTTGTACTCTTTTCAAAACTGAACTGGTCTGCAATTTACATAACTTTCAGTCTGAGCACAGCTGTTTTACTGTGGCATAAAAAAAACAGTGCTGAAAAGGTGCTGTGGTCTGTGGCTATCAACTACGGCAGGTATGACACTAGTGTGGTGCTTAATAAATCATGACCTGGTCAAGGGGGAAGTAGATCATACAGAAGAGGGAGTGAAAAAGAAGAGAAAAAAATTGGGGGGAAAAAAAAAGAGGAGAGAACGAAGTGGAGGTGATCATAATGAGTGGCTTCCTACTGTCACTTCATCCAGTTATCGCCTCAAGCTGTCAGTACTTCCTGGGAGACTCAACACTTTTTAAGCTCAAAAAAGTTTAGAGAGTCTACATGTGTATTTGAAAGCTGAGGCAGAGACAGGGCAGGAATCCCACTGAGACGCTGTGTACTTTGGTAATGAGATGAGTGATATTGTCACCGCTGGCCCAAACCTTGTGGATGACAGGATGACTTTGAGTGAAGGAAAAAAAGAGAGAAACAGTTGACAGCAGAATGGTAATTCAAAGCTGATGACTTATAATAAATTTATACTACAGATACAGTATATGTGCTTAGCTTGTTAATAGAACATTAGTAGACTAATAAGTGTGTGTAAGAGAGAGAGAGAGAGAGAGAGAGAGAGAGAGAGAAAGAGATGTATACTACACAGAAATACATACATTGTTACTTTTTCTTGTTTAATAAGTATGGGGTAATAATATGCTTGATTTGGTAAACTGTTGTCAGGCTCTTACAGTGGGTCCACCATGTGTAATTTTGCAATATTATATAACCTTGAGAACCACTCAGAAGTGCACAATAGAAAAAAAAGTTTTTAGCACTACAATAAGTCACATTTTATCCACTTAAATGTAAAAAATCAGTAGATAATTGCTACAGCATTTTAGTGCATTGTACTAATAGTATATATATATATATATATATATATATATATATATATATATATATATATATATATATATATATATATATATATATGTGCTTTGTCGAAAGTAAATGCACAAGACTAAGAAACAGAAAGCAATGGAGGTAATAAAAAGAATGTAGTGATGAATGAAAGGGTGAATAGGGTGGGGGATGGAGTGTTTGGGCTAGTGTAGGTTTTTGAGTTTGCTGTGAGTGTGTGTGACTGCATTGGCCCAGCCGTGGCGCTAATGATGCCGGTATGTTGTGAGCTAACTATCCTCACTGTGCTGTGAGCCCTCAGGCTAATGCCACATCTCTCCGTCAAGGCCTTCCTTCATCCCAATTTACTCAACCTTTCCAAAAAGACACACACACACACACACACACACACACACACACACACACACACACACACACACACACACACACACACCAAAAAGAGTAATAATTCATATTGTATAGAGCTTGTAGCTTGCAATGGAGCCTTCTTGGACAGGTACTAGAGCTCAGTGACATTTTTGAACTACTTCATCAGACTTTAGAGAGGCTGCCAGAAAATAAAGAACACCATTAACTTCTATGCAGTAATGAATACTTGATATGACTGTTTGTGAAATATGACCTCAGTTCACATTTGAAGCATTCCATTGTGAGCACCGATATCATCCTTTGGTATTTCTGATTTAGTCATGGATTTAAGTGAACTGAATAATAGATGTGAGAAGCAATGCTTCATGAAATCCAAAATCCCTGTTTAAGAGAGCATTAATGGCCTAGTTAAAATATTGCATTCAAGGGCAAATTTGTGTCTTTTATGGTCAAATTTAACTCACTATAATGAAAAATACCTTGATGGAATCTTATTCTTAACTTACTGATCTTTATACATATTATTCAGCAAAGGTGCCAATAACAGTTACAAGAGTTAGTAATGCAAGTCTGGACCCAATCAAATTTCTAGTGTATTTAAGGAGTTAATCATAGTTATTCTTTATTGCAAATTTTTCTAAAATTATTGCTTTAGTGCACACAAACAGAAATCCATGACTAATATAAAGCATGACCAGGATCGCCATGTAGGGGGAAGGGATTCCTTTGCATTAATGAAGATGCTGTCACTGGAATTTGATCAGACATACTGAGTTTGATCTCTCACTTAGACCAGATTGATTTTCCTTTTACTACCCGCTCCAGCTCCCTGCTTCAGATAGAGGCGAAAATGAACCTCTTTGATTTTATCTGCAAAATTAAAGAAGATTGAAGTGAGCGAGAGCGCCGTTCCAGGTCTGCATGGAGGACATCTCTGATGTGTTGCTTATTCATGTGAGTGTCAACAAAGAGTGAAACGGCAGACTGGTAACAGTTAGGAGAGTGCCAATCACACACTTCAAACCTGCTCGGCTCACAGCAACCCCACCAGGCACAGGGCTGGGTGCTTTCTGTCCTGCGGGCAAGATGAGCTAGTCTGACTTTCTGAGAGTATAGAGAAAAAACTAGAAGACAGATTTTAAAAAAGTGATGGCTTGTGTGGATATCATTAGTGTTGTTCAGATTGTAGTTTCACCTGTGTTTGCTTCCCTAACTGCTGTTTCTCCATTAATTTTGTTACATAATGTGGTGTTGATGAGGTTACTTTAAAAGATACAGGTATCATAGGAAAAAAATAAACATGTGATGCAATTTAGCTTTTAAACAATATTGATTGTCCCCTCAGAGACAGAGCGACTGAAAATTTACTTGGGTGTAATTGGATTGTCCATATGCATGCTACCTTGGGAGGACTGTGCTGTCCATGGCAAGCCTGTATCTGAAAGTATCACTTAGATAACTGGAATTGCAGCTTTCCCTCTCATATACAAACATCTGAAGTTATAGACTAGGTCTCTAAGACACCAGTTTGGTGATCAGCTAAAAGTCTCAGAGGTATGGTAGGTAAAGCTGCCCCTAGCAGCCTGTTGTCGAGCTAAGGATGTCTGCAGTTTTATGGTCAGATTTCTGCTATTTTAAAAATAAAGGCTTTCACAATCCTGGCCCTAAACATAACATTACAGCTTAAATACAATAATAAAAACTATTTTTCTCCCTCCAGATTTTCACCTTGCTAAGCTAAGTTTCATATCATTGGCTCGTTTATCAGTTTCTGCTGTGCAAGTTCAATGCCCAAAAGTACAATAACAAGCTGGAAACAGGCACAACTACAATATCCCAACAATTAGAATGTTAGAACAGCAGTGTAAAGAGATTAGCGCTGACGGCTCCTGTGTAGCTTTGTAAAAGTGATCACAGCTTGTTATACAGCATGTGTAGGAGGACTTTTGTCACCAGGATAAATCAAAAGGAGGAATTGGAACATGGGAGACAGGATAGCTAGACGAAGAGTCACTCCAACTACATCAAACTCCAACTAATGAGCAAATGTGAGGTGCAAGTTTTTCAGCTTGATAACAAAAATATATATATGGCTGCAAACTGCAATTACTAAGATTCAAAAAATGTGTTGCCAACAGGTGGCATGACAGCACACAAGAACTGTTCACTCAGTGGTTACTCACAGTGTTCACCAATCATGGATAATTTAGACTGATGTTTCGAAAAGATACAGTCCTGAAAAACTCTGGAGCAGAAGGCCCATCACATGAATAAAAATTAAGGTAAGTGTGTTACATTTAAAATCATCAATTAAACAATCTTGCAGAATGTACATCACGAATGTGCCCGTGCATTATAAAAAAGCAAATAAGAGCCATTTTGCTTGAATACATTGCACTTTGAAACATAACGCTGCAATACATCACAATACACATGACCATTGAATAATATAAAATCTACAATTAAATCAGCATTGCTATGTGGGCCTATTAAAACAAAGCAAGCCTTTAAACCTTTAGACTCCTAGTATATTTTATTATTAACACCTGCACATCTACTCATTTCGACAATTACATATGTAAACAGTCAATCACATGGCAGCAGTGCAATGCAAAAAAATTTATTAACTCAAATCAGCATGTTCCCATCAGCCACAATGAGAAAAAATGTGATCTTAGCAATTGTGACGATTGCATTATTTTGTTAAAAATGAAGTTGTTGGTGCCAGACAGGCTGGTTTGAGTATTTCAATAACTGTTGATCTTCTGTTATTTTCATGCAGAACAGTCTCTAGAATTTACTCAGAATTGTGCAATAATAAGAAGAAAACATCCAGTGAGCAGCAGTTCTGTTCAAAGTCGTATTGATGTGAAAGATCAACAGAGAATGCCCAGACTTCATTTATGCTGACAGAAAGCTACAAGAACATAAATAACCACTGTGTACTATTGTGCTGAGCAAAATAGTACAGAGGTATGAATAAAAATGTAATGTAGTATTATACATGTGATGAATTATAATGATGATCAATCATGATACTTAAGGGACCAGGTTTATATTAAGTAGTGTAAATAATGGTTAATTTGTATTGCATGGGCAGTCTTTACATAAACTTATAAATGACTAATTATAGAGCACAAATTGTGAAACCTTACTCACAAAAAATGGCAAAAATGTTACTGCATGAATGCAAATTAAATGTGGGGGAACACAAGAGGGAAAAGACACTATTAATCACTGTTCATTTCTATCTGAAATGTATACATCAACACATCAAATTGTTTGTAATTACCCAAAGGGTATACTGGCATTTCACCATGTACACTTGCAGTTGGAGCAGTATATAGCTCTTGGCTGGGGTTAACAGTAACATATCCTCTGTGATGATAATGTAGATTCACCGTTGAACTAAAGGCCTTGTGGAAAATTAATTTGGCTGTTCAACAGCTTCTTTCCCTTGAGCATTAGTCAATAACTTATTCCCTGGAGTCATGTAGCTTTATTTTACATCTGCCAGTCATGTGTAGAGGCTGAAGTACGCAGGCATTATTGACCACTTATAGAGCTTAATGGGCCCCCCAGGCTAAACCCATCTTTCCTCTCTCTCTCTCTCTCTCTCTCTCTCTCTCTCTCTCTCTCTCTCTCTCTCTCTCTCTCTCTCTCTCTCTCTCTCTCATAGTCAACTAAGGTTGTGTATATTATAGAGAGAATGAGAGAAGAAACTTTCTTGAATAAAGTAGACATTATGATATTTGTGGATAATATTTAAATAGTAGTGCATATAGAATATCAGTTTATTTATGAAGTTTAGTCCAATGACTTATTGCAATATTGCTATATAGCTTATTCCCTATAGACACAATGTTTTCCATCACTTGTATAAAAAAAAAACCAGGAGTGTCTTAAAAACATCAACGATAAACAAATACAGATATACAAATATGATTCACCCTTATAATCAGATCTCCTTTGTAATTATGATGATTGTTGCTTAACTGTTGTTAATAATTTAAGGTAATTTAAGCTTCAAATCAAAAAGCAGCAATACCTAACTGATCCATGGATTAAGTATTTGCTGCTTGTTGAATAATGACATATTTGACACCTGCATGAGTGAGGAACATTTTAGATGAAGGCTATAAATGTTTTTAGGAATAACATTGCTAATTTTGTGCTTAACTAAATGTCATTATAGCTATACCTTTGGATATATTTGGATATATATTTGGATTAACTTATTTAAACACATTACTAAAAATGTTTTTCTTAAAAAAATTAAACAATGTAACAATTTTATTTAATAATGTAATAATGTTCCTTATTTATTAATATAATGTAATAATTGTATTATTTTTTAATAATCCACAGGTCCACTATAACGAGCACAGAAGTAAAGTAAACATAAAATTGAAAATCATAATTCTTGCTTATCTTTTTATACAAGCAATTTTGACTATAATGCATTGTCAAATAATTCAAAATAAGCACATATGACACTACAGCTGCTCTCAATATTCAAATGGAGTGTGGCTCATAAAACTGGATGTCCCTGCACACTGCGCTCTATCCATCAGCTCAGCTCAGCATCACCTGTCACTACACACCAGCACCAGTGATAAATAAATCAGCATTATTTCTGTTTTATTTCTACTGCTATACATTTTTCAGAAATCCTAAAATATATCAAATCACCTAATCACTAAAGAATACTCCCAACACATCTTATTCCTTGGAACAATGAATATTCATACCACTCTCTGCAACACACATGCACAGAATAGTGGGGATCAGAGGTGAGAAATGAAGCGTATTTAATAGAAATGAGCAGTGTGTCTGGGGGAATAAGTGCAGATCCCAGTGTATAGTCACACCCAGTGCCCCTCAGATAGAGATGAATTGTAGGAGCACTAGATGATGGGTAGAGATACAGGCCTTGACAAGCTCTAAATTCAAAGAATGACAATAGAACAGGCTCAAGCAAATCAATGATAAGGAAAGCAAGTAGGGTCAACTCTTAGGTACACATGATCAGCACAACAGCCAAATGATGCCATCCATCAGAATGGACAATGCAATTTGCCCTCCATTTCCTCATCAATCAAACTTGATATGTGTGAATCAGTGCACATGGGTGCATTTGTGCTTGCTGGATGTTTCACAGGAGAGCTAAAAGATATAGAGGTTTTGCACAAATTTAGAGTAGGTTATATAAACAGATCAAAAATATTTCACTTTCATTTTATGTCATCAGTCTGCAAAGTTTTATTCTTCACAATTTGTAAGATTTGCTGAAATAATTCGGTCAAAAGATGCATAAGATCCAGTGACTCATTCTAATTTATCAACTCACATGCACACACTTTCAGTTAGATAACTATAAAGAGCTCTTTTTCTAATGATTAAACACATCAGTATCTGAATTGACTGGCAATTATACAGCTGTGTGACGTTGAATCATATAATCGTCTTTAATATTAATAAAATACTAAAACACTAGGACAATAAAAAAAACTCGGATAATATATAAATGCATTTTATATAATGTTTTATGACAAATATACCATAACATTTGAATCTATTTCCTGACCTGCAGTTTCTTGGAGATACATGTTTTAGCCTACATTTCTCCTCATGCAGATGACTGAGTGATAATTAACATGTGTCACAACATACAGCCCATGGATTTGTCGACGATTTCAGGGTTGTATGCTTGAACAAACAGCTTACTTATCTTCCCTATGGACGCCCTGCTGAGCATACGCACACAAGACAATGACCTGTCAATCATGCTGTAATGACTGCATAAGCCATGCCTGAGCAGAGACAAATCTATTGTCACAACTACATTAATCTTAATGTGAGCACTGCTCCGGCTGCTATAACCATGTATATGTTTACCAATGCAATCAGCACAACACAGAACATGCAACTCAGGGTTTTTTTTTTCAATGGCTTACTTTGAATATAAAAGGTCTTCAGTAGAGATGGTACTATAAAGAAATTCTACACATGAAGAAGTTTCAGGCAATATCAACAAATACTTTTTTTTTTATTCATGTATGAGCCAAAGCTGGAAAAGAGGAAGAAATAGATTGCTAGAATCACAGGATAGTGCGCGCACACACACACACACACACACACACACACACACACACACACCCTTGTTTAGCTGCCTAAAGGAACAGGTGTGTACTCCCACAAAGAGGTCATACTGTTTCAGTAGAGCTTTTTGATCAGATAGGTTTTCCCCAATGTTTCCACTTACTTATAATTCTACTCCTAGGCAGGCACCACACACACAAACAAACAAACAGACAAACAGACCTCAAGTAGCTTAAGTAAGTTGCATGTTAAATAAAAAGTATAACGCTTGGTGTTAGGGCTAATTCATGTGAAAAAGCCCAAAAATGTCAGCTTTTTTTTAATAAGCATGGTTTGGCCAAAGGATACATTTCAGCATACGTTTTTTATTATTGATGGCTTTGGAGTTTCTGTTAAAGGTTATGCACAGAAACACGTATTTTGTCCTTAAGTAATGAAGAAACCTCAATACCCAGTAGAAACATCTGAATCCAAGTCAATTTTGGCTCCATTCATGCACTAAATCGCCAACACTTCAGTTACAAAACGTTTTGCTTGTTTCCTTACACTTTCTTTTCCTTTACACAAACAAAACCAAATAGCTGTATAGAAGTATTTTTTCAAATCAAACAGTTGACTGCATTGTGTTTAAACTAGATTTATCAATAAGAATATAAATGATTAGTTTTCGAAATAACAACAACCCTGATCGAGTTACACGATGATTGACACAGTAACCAGGAGGACATCTCTTCTCCTTAGTCAGATTCTGGAGCCACAATCAAACTTCTCCCACTACCACACAAGAGCAATCTTGCTTCGTTCTTCAAGTGGTCAGAAGGTCAACCTTTCCTAACCAGGACAAGCAGTGCAATGCTTGAGATTAGAGATCGTAGCCTGCCAACAGGGTGTGGCATGATGGGCTCTAGTAACTGGTGTGGGAGATGTAGGTGAGTAGGATGAGGAACCCGTGGGAGTGTGGTATGACGAGCTATCAGAGGTGAGAGAAATCAGAGGTGAGGTGTTCAGGGTGAGCAGATTCAGTGTGGATGTTTCAGTCTGTCATCACCTGACACACTGACATGTGTGTGACAGACTTAAGGCTTAAAAGTGATAGAGAGGCTGAGAGAAAAAGTAAAGAAATGTCACAGCGTAGAAAACAGGAGCAACCTGGATGTGATGCTGACTGAAGTTACAGAGCCCAATATAAATACTTTTACATCATTTCACCAGAATATCAAAATATAACAGACAATGAAATTTTCTTTTGGTGGCATCAGAATGCCATATGCTTAGGGTGGTGCAATAAAAAACCTACACATATATAGAGTGCACAAATTTATATACCACCTTTTGTCTCAGTATTGTCCCCTGGACAGTAGGTCCCGAAAGAGTTTAAGAAAGGCCATGGGTGGGGTTTAGAAAAAAATCTGAAATGTTTTAGGTATGTATTTACATACCTAAATTAGGTATAGTGCAACAGTATAGTGCTATATGTAATGTTTTCTTTCTTCATTGTATTGTTGCTCTATATTTGCTTAGTCATTACATTTACTCATTCATTTCTTCATTTTAGCGGTGCTTCTTTTTGCCCTCTTGATATTTGTCAGTATGGGCTTGACCTCTACAGGCAGACGCTTTCCTGTGATGTTGAACCCAACAATAGCCTTGAAAAGCAAGTTTTAATTTAAACGAGGGAGAACACAGATTGTTGTATAATTCATCTGACATCCCCAAACCCCTGCTGAGATTCCTCACTGCAGCCATGTTAGTGTCTGGATTTGAATTTTCTTTTGTTGCTGTGTTTGTGCGATACACAATGTGAATCCTACCAGGGCCCTGTAAATTACCTCTTTAAACATTCATTTGGCTTAACCAAGAGAGGAAAACCCCTATTGATTTAATATACAATGAATAAGTTAATAAAAAGGATTTATTTCCCCTCATGCACATATTTTTTCACTCTCATCCTTCAGTCTAAAATCAGAAGCAGAAAAAAATGGGAGAGAAGGAGACTGAGAAAAATCGAGTTTTAGAATATATGTGTGATCAGAAGTATAACAATAACAAAAAAGAAGGAAAGAGAAACAGAGGAAAAGAAAAATAGAAAAAGAAAGAGAGAGAGAGGGAGAGAGAGGAAGGAAAGTGATATGAGCAGGGACTGATGTGCCTCACAGGGCCCCTCCTGCCTCCCAAAATATCGTGCGCAGGAGGCGCAGGAGCGTGGCAGCAGCGAGGCGGCCCCTCGCTCCCCAGAGACTCAACACCGCTATCATTAGTGAGGGAGACGGCAGGCTCGAGTGGCATACAAACTTCAGCAAAACGTCAAGAGAAAGGAGTGCACCACTGCCGAGCTGGCAAACTTCACCAAATTAATACTGCTGAAAATAAAAGGCAGGACAACTTTCAACCAGCCAGAGAGAGGATCCAGAAAGAGAAAAAGAAAGAGTGTGTGTGCGGGTGGGGGAAAAAGCAGGAGGAAGAAAGTACTGGAATGTGCTGGGTTCTCACTAGGAGATGCGTTCGTTTTGGAGATCTGTGGCTGTGCTTTTCTTTGCCTCAGCGACTCAGACAGCGTTTGAAGACAAACCACACCAAGGATGGCTTCCTTTCTGATGAGGTCATCAGAAGTCTAGGAGATAGAAGACTGCACTTCTCTGGAGTTAGATTCTGCTAAAGAGTTCTGAATCCAAAATCAAAATCCTAATTAATGCACAGACATACAAAAGAATGCGCATTGATGCCTTTTGTCAAGAGAAGCTAAGCATGGAAATGATTATCCATGTCCCTTCTATATTTCAATCAAATCTAGTCATATCCAGAGCATATTGAGTTGTTAGGGTAAAGGTATGCACAATTAAAACCAACACCGCAAATCATCCTGTTGGACACTGATGAACATCTGTTCTGCCAGCTGCTCTGTTGTGCCATGCAACCACATGCACATTTCAGTGATGAACGATGGAGTACTCACGGTGCCATCTCATCATAACTACTATTTAAAATGTCTGCTTGAGCGCTGATGCCAAAAATGGGTTGAAAGACTAAGCTACAGTCTGTCAGTGCTGTAATGACCCATTAGCGCAAGTAAATAAACATGGCTAGAAAGGACCATTTTGGACTTTTACCATTGGAAGAGCATGCAACAGAGGATAAATAAAAAAGCACACAAGTAGACAAGCAGTTCTGTTCTTTGGCATAGGCACAACAACAACTAACATAATAAAAACTACACTTGTACTGTTATCTATAAGCCAGATGCTTATATAGATGATGCACATATAGGTGTACATTCCCAAGCCCACATACTCCATCAACAATAAACCAAATATACATTACATAAATGCTTCAACATCCTGTGTTCACAAGAGGCAGAAATACTTGGAGTGGCTCTATCTGTCAACCAAACCTACAATTTCCTATGTTTTTTTTTTCTTCATGTGGGAACATCAAGATGGAGAGGCAGTAGCCTTTCTGAAGATAGATCCTGGCACTAAACTGGGAGCGATTCAGTTTTCTGCATGCTCGATTTAGAACAGAGAGAAGAGCAGAAGGGTGAAATCTCATGTAGGAGTTGTGTGACCTGAACTCCAACACATCTGCGGCCCTGCACAACTATGCTACTGAAGAAACCGAACACATCCTTTTTAGCAAATCACATGCAGGACAAGTTAGTTACATCAAGGACATTTTATCTTTTAATGCAGTCAGTGCCTGGCAGAAATAAATGCACAGACACTATTGTGAGAGCAAATGCATTGATTTAAGGAACAAAGCAGTTGCTTTTCAGTAATAGCTCTTTCTGCCATTTCAGTGTTTCACTGACCCATATGTTCTTAATATCATTCCCTTGGAAAAGATAAGACGTGTTTCCCACTCAGTTCTCTGTTGACTTGTGCTTTTAATGCCATTAGAGTATATATTGAAAAGTTGGTACGTTAAATAAAACTATTATGGGTGTTTGATATAAAAAGACAGTAGCTTAGCTGTTGCTGTTCCAGGGTTTCTTGGCTGTTTGTTATTTAAAGTAAGGAACTCTTATACAGGTCCCTTTTAAGTTATTTGATGCAGCATGACATCAAATGTGTCTATTAACTCACACAAGCACAGAAAGTGATACACACAGTTCTCTCATCTTTACTCTATTTTCTTATGCATCTCACATTTACCCAACAGAATTAATAAACACAGGCTGAAGCCAGATGTGTTCTAAAATGATAAATGTTATTTATAGCACAAACCGCTGCTCTTTAGATGCTACTCTTATCAGAGGGACTTCCCCCCACCACACTTTTACACCTCGATGTTTAAATATGGCCCTTCTTCCCCCTCTCGACTCTTACAGAAAAGAAACAGGATTAAGACAATGTATTTCTTTTTAACATGAAATAATAAACTATCAAAGCATTAGTCTGCTTTGGATCTATGCTGATTTCTCCCTGTTTTTTTTCTTCTCTCTCTCTGTCTAGACTGGATACAAAAAAGTTTACATTTATGTGATGACATGCACAATTTTAGAAGAAATACATGCCGAACCTGGAGTAACAACATACAGAAGAAAATACAAAAAAAAAAGAAATCAAAGTCCCCTTCAGCTCCATCACACTGCCTGTTCCTCACAAACACTAATAATCACCCTGCCTGCTTTCTTCTCTGCTGGTGGAACATATTATTTGCTTTGATTGCACTATTTAAATGATTAGCACGACAGCTCTGTAGAGACAGGAGTAAGGACGAGGAGTGTGAGAGCTCCATCCCCTGCTGAGTGCACTGCATCAGACTGAATGGAGATGAGCTCGCCCCGTCACATCACGCGTGTGTATGAAAACTCCTGTCCACACACACGGACACAAACAGAGTGTATTAGCATACCAGGAAAGTAAAGAAGCCAATCATTGCTTTTTTTTCCCCAACAGCTGTGCATTAGAATCTGGGTTTGTATCAGTAATGGGCAGAGCACTTTTAATCTCTTCATATGAGCTAAAAAACAGCCATGTCTCCATGGTGACAGAGGTCTGCTGGCGCTCGGAAGATGCTTGGTGTGTGAGGAGATGAGATGATCGACTGATGAAATGATTAACTATATCCCATAATCCCATTTAACACTAACTATATATGGGGAAAACTGCTACAGCTCATTTCATGCAATGACAAACTGATAGATAGCTAACTAAAAGTGTAAAAATAGGCAAAAACACGTTATCTCACTGTGAAAAGTAAACAATAATTCCTTTTGTAACCAAAAAAAAAAAAATGCAAAAAAAAAAAAGCTCTTTGGCCATAATTGTGTAATTTCAATGAAAATGCAGTTAAATAGAACATTAATTTACAAAAAAAGGGCATTTAACATCATTTGGCTGAAAGCATTATTGTACCCTAGTTACTGCAGTCCTTCAGTCTGGTCTAATATTTCCAATTTAGATTGAAAGGTTTATTTGAATGATTTTAAAAGAACACACACAGCATTTAGATCCACAATAAACTGAAGCTTCGCTTTTTACTGAGGCAGCAAATGCATGTCTCAAACTGGTTCACATCAGTGCTAAGTGTAGGTGGCATCATCTGAGAGACCATCATCTTCTGTATACTGTCTCCACACTACTTTCTCTGCATAATGATGGCCATTTTTTTAGTTACGCAAAAAGAAGCATGTTATTGGCAGTGTTTGTATGGGTACTATAACATCATCTGCAGGCAATATAAACTGCCACGTGCTGACTGCAAATGTAAAAATCTGTTGTATATGAATAAAATATAAACGCAAACATACTTGTTTTATTTAAAATAATAACACACTGAAAATGTTTTGTAGAATCTGCACTTTAGAAAGAAATAAGATGCTTTCAGAAAAGAAAATGAATTAAAATGAACGGTGCTCTGAAAAGCTCTTTCACCATTCCTCTATTTCTGAGAAAACGACTGAACGGCCGAGACGATATGAAGAAGGTAAACGGTGAAAGTAGAACAAAAACACGGATACATTTTGGTGCCATTAAAGTAATTGTGGCATTATAATACCGTTAATAAATTATTATATATATATATATATATATATATATATATATATATATATATATATATATATTTTTTTTTTTTTTCTATTATTATTATTGCGCATATTGCACGACTATAAAACTAATATAAAATAAATAGTTAACTGAAATATAGTCTAAAGTAATCGCTAAATAATAATAAATACAATAATTGAATTGATATAAATAAAACCGATTATTATTATTATTATTATTGGTATTATTATTATTATTATTATTATTATTATTATATGCACGTGCTCAATAAATCATATAATATTAGCGTGTCACATTATTGATGCTCCTTTTCCCCAGGTCTAAACAAAGGCTGAATGTCGTATATTATAAATAAAGTGACCAATTTATAATTATAAACTTCAGTAATGGCACATTTTATTATCTGGTTAAATGCATGTCGGTAATTAAAGTCTGCTTTCCAAGAAAGGCGCGTTTTATTTCATTTATTTTTTTTAAATAACGTTTCGTTTTATAGCAAAGTGATTCCTGTATCCTTGACATACATATTTTATTTTTCTTCTTCATGAAAACATTAAATCGGTTTGAGGAGCACTGCTACAGTCTCAGATAACCTCATACAAAACCAAACTCCTTTGAGATTCTTTTTCCCGATGTATCCAGTATGATCCTTAAAGGCCAGACATGTACACAAACACATCTGGCGGCATTATAAAAGTTAGAGATATATTTTAGGAGTATTCGCTGTAGATATTGTTTAGATTTTTAGGCCTTGATCGCTTTAAATGCCTCCTTGTCTTCCATATGCTTTAGCGTTTCAGAGAAACGTCCTTATCGATCTGTTCGTTGAAAGAACACGACGTGTTTTAACTGTGTCTTTACCGCCACCTGGTGGTCAACATGCACAACTACTTCTTAAGGACAAACTGAACTAATCGCAAAGAATATTTATCATTCCAATTTCTGTTATAAGACCCATTTAAAGATTTGTGTGGAGTGATTATGCACACAAAAAAATCAGTCAATTCGCTATCCAAAACATTTACAGAGATTGATATTGAAGTGTGAGTTGCCCGTAGTGTATGTATATATATATATATATATATATATATATATATATATATATATATATATATATATATATATATATACTGGGCACATGACTGTCTAGTCTAGTCCACTGGTTTTGCTTTTTTTCTAAAAAGAAATACTCGCACCAATGCAAAAGAAATCACAAACAAACACCCATGCCCACAGCTGATTACTGAGACATCACAACGATGTTTTTCCAGCTCTATTCTCGCTGGGCATTTAAATGTGTGAAAAAAGGCTACACGCAGCAACCAGAGTGTTGGACTGGACCACAATATGTAGTGAGATAGACAGACCACAGCTTGCTCTGTTTTTTTCCCCCTTTTTACCAAATGAAGCGAAGATAAAATGAAAGTGTTCTTTTCCTGCCCATTCCTTTGCCAACATCTGTCACTGCCAGTGCTCTGCTCTCCAGTTTGTGTTTGTTTCCCATCTTTGTGTGCACACATCTCATTTGCAGTGCATTATTATGGCGTGTTGATTAGTCCTGACAGGTGCTGCATCCCCTTTCGCCTGTAGTAGTGATTGTGCAGTCACGCGCTGTCTGGCAGGACTGCAGCCGCCGCGCGCTACAATAATGAATCTCTAAGATAAGAGCGCACTCAGCTTTCTGCCTTGACTCAGGACGAGCACAGATCAACTGTCCCTCACTGAACTACTGTGGTTCGGACCTCTCTCTCTCTCTCTCTCTCTCTCTCTTTCTCTCTTTCTCTCACACACACACACATACACTCTCACACACGCTCTCATACAGGAGAGGATTAAAAAAGCATCGTATTTCCGTGCCTCTGGCACTCACACACTTACAGCAACTCTGGGAACAGCAGATGAAAATATGAGCAGAGAGACACAGAAAAAGAATCAGGAAAAGTAAGAAGTGTAGAAGAGACAAAAATGTGTTGAAGTGAATCCTCTCGTGATGCACTGAACTTCCGAGAGACAGAATGCACTTAGCTTGCTTCAAAAATCCTGACTTACAGACTTACAGCTGAATAAGTTTCAACCAATTACCACGAATAGCTCTGCGTTTCGAACAAGGAAAAAGTTAATCATAATTATATATATATATATATATATATATATATATATATATATATATATATATATATATATATATATACACTACAACTACTTATAATAATAATTATTATTATTATAATAACAGTTTACTAGTTATAATAATAATAGTAATAATAATAATAATAATAATAATAATAATAATACATATTAAAACTTTGCAAACCTTCTTCTATTCAATACATAGAGTAATAGTTGTTTTTTGTTGTTAATTAATTAAATGATCTGAAATAATTTAGCATTTTATTCAGTATTTTATTTTATTATTTCTAAATAGCACTTTCTAATTTTAAGCTAAAAGCTAAAAGAGATAGAGAAAAGGTTTTATTGCCTAAGCATGCACCTCTTATTGGTTTTACTGTAATCTCTAAATGATTCATTGTAGTTATTAAATAAACATCTTAACTAAATAAAAGGTGGGGAATTTACGGGGTTTAAACGTTAACATAAGGTCATCATGCATGCAACTATCATGATAAAATGCTAGTAACTGTTTTCAAACAAACATTTTTTTTCCATAGTATAAAGCTTTATTACAAACTTGATAAAACTCACAAATGAAAACACACAGCAACACACTGAACACTTATCCTACTGCACATTATTCATATTCTTCTTTGATTTATCTTGTGATATTGATCTGAGGTTTCTGGTTTAACTGCAAGCTCAAAGACAAATAGAGTTATTTTATAAAACAGAGTACATTCCTTGGCCACATCACATCATCCATACATCTTCTTTAAACATTCACTTTGCAGCTGCAGTGATAATGTTTGTGCTCAGAGGTCAAACTTTGAACCAGAGCTGTCCTCTGCAGCCTAAACCAGGTCTACCCCAGTGAAGCTTTCAAGATTGTCATCCCTCTAGACACTTACTCTTGCTGACTTGGATAAGATCTCTATTTGCCCAGAGGCGGGCGGCTCTGCACCGAGGTGCTTTGTCCAGCGTGCTGATAACAATGTTTTCTGTGCCACATGCTACCTATATGGGGATGGTATTTGCCACCTGCATCAGCCAATCTGTACTGATGTGTTTGTACAGGGTTTAATCAAAATGTTTTAATGGATTAGAGGAAATAAGCAGGCAAGTGAGCTGTGAACAGCTGTATATGAGATATTAATCCATTTAAATGAATAAATCTATAAGATAGTTCTCTTCTATTTTCTCACATAAACTCCAAACGATTATATTATCTGAGACAGAGTGAAGCACAGTTTCTCCTTGTTGCCTGAAAGCTCTTAGTTATTCTTGGGTCACATTACAACTTTTATGCTTTTATTTGACTTTTTATGTTATAAAGAGATCATTACAACATTTTTTCTTTTTTTGTTATTGTTTCAGATTATTTTTATTAATATGTCAAGATGTATCTAAATAAAACACTGCACACTTTCACAGACAATGTTCCCTGAAAAAGTTTCCTTAGCAAACCTGACTTTAGATCAAAACAAACATAGTGAATAACAGTTCAGTTGGCTGTCATTGATTACTAGTCTAACAGGCATAGTGTCTAAATTTGTTTACCAAAAAAGTCAGGATTTTACTCAACCTATAAAATATTCAGTAATAAATACTGAGCATGATTTATAGCTTTTATGGGGGGGGTCATGATGGATCTGTGAGTCAGTTGTAGCAGCTAAAACTAGATTTTTAACACCGTACCCCACAGAATATTATGGGTACATTGTTTGTCTTAGGACCAGCCTAAAATCCAGACAACTTTTCTGATTATGGAAAAAGATAATTCAACCACAAAAGTGCTCTGACTATGCTTTCTTGTGGGCCAAACATTGGTCTCTGTGTTTTTAAACCTTGGAATAATGTGCTGAAGCTTCAATTCGGTTTCACCACATTATCTGCTACTGGACTCAAAGGTCAGCATACTACCTGTAAATGTTTGTGTTGACGGAGCTTCTTCAGGTTTACCAAACCACTGAAAAATATTCTGCAGCCAAAATTTGGTAATGAATTTTAAGATTGTGTGGTAAGTGAGACGGCAGTGAGAAGCTCATCGATCATAGTGAGGGTTTGTCAACAAAAAGATAACTTTTTAACATACTTTTTCATTCAGTTTGCAGTTAGAATGTTAGCTTTTTGGCTGCTTCGTCTAAACATCTGCAAGCTGTTGCTGAGGAGGACCTCAGAGGAAAACATTTACCTAACAGAATACTAATTCTTTCAGACCTCTGTGTCAGCACTTCGTAAATAATGGCGAGTGTACGGGGAGTGGTTTTCAGCCATACACATGTGGAATTATTTTATTTTTCAAGCCAAGACTGTAAAAGACATCTCATTCCTGCTACTCTTATCTACACTGCTTTAAAAAGCAACACAACACACCTGCTCTTGCCATCCCTCTGCTTCTCCTTTCTCCCACTCACTCCAGTCTGCCTCTTTCTGGTTTTAGCTGCATATCAGACAGTCACAGCATACCTCCGTTTCAACATCTTGTGTCACGGGTCTGTTGCCAGACACTATTTCACCTCATGTGAGGAAGCCAAACTTGCCTCTGAGCTGTTTGGGTGATGGCTGTCAAGCTTGCATCAGGAAATAAACACAGAATTATGAAGACTAGATGTCACCGGTGTCAGGTGGCACAGACAAGGCTTTGTAGACATTCACTTTCTGTTTAAATAGTTGCTGTTCAAGAAAAAAAAATGCAATTTGCAAAGGAAAAAATTGAAATATTATCACTTATTATATATAGCATATGCTCAGCATTTGCTCAAAATTCTTTACACAGCACAAATACACAAGACAGTCTTTGCCCATTTTATGATATTCAAACTGTCAAACGGAAATGCAAGATGACTACTCTCCTTTTTAGAAATTAGCATGTTATTACAAAAAGACAAATCAATGAGATATGTTCAGCTGCAGCACAACAGACCCAAGGCTCACATTTTTTATATTGTAGTTATACCTGATGCTAAATTCCATCCTGCTCAGTTCTGATATTGCTTGTATAGTTTCCTTTTTTTAATGATAGGATACGGGCGGACAGATGTAAAGTGCATTACCCAAATACCAAAAGAGCAGATGTTTTCATTCAAATAATGGAGTGGAGTGTGGCTCTTATTAGATCCTTCTCTCATTAAAATTTGTATGGAACGTCCAGTAAATTTAGTAAATATTCCACTGACATGCAAGAATGCTTAATGTAGTTTTTTCTTGTAAATTAAATAATGTTTGAGTCATACTGAAAATAATGTGAAACATTCCTTGCCACAGTCACCATGGCTTACTCATCAGGGATAAATACACACCATTACTGTTAAATTCTGTAAAGCTGCTTTGAGACAATGTCTGTTGTGAAAAGCGCTATAGAAATAAACTTGACCTGACCTGACAAAGCATAAATACAGGCACAGAAGAAGCAACATATAACTAGTAACAAGACAAGTTGTCTAGATACTGTTAAAAGATAACATAATTAATAACATTACAAAAGATGAAGCTAATTATGTAAGACACTGCCCATATGCTTATAGTAATTTTCTCTTTAAAATTAATGCATATGTAATTATGTTGAATGGGAGGCTGTGAAAATACTACTGTCTTTTGCAGGGATTTTCATAGAGACTAGATTAAATACCCCCTGCTACTGTAGACTGACATCATATTTATTGTTCAATACTGGTTTTAATAATACTGAAGAAATACTACAATCTTTTGCAGGGATTTTCATAGAGACTAGGTTAAATACCCCCTGCTACTGTAGACCATCATATTTATTTTTTAAGCATTTGATAACAATATATGTACCTATGAAATGAATAGCAGGTACAGCACGAATAATGAAAGAATAGAACAGTTACAGCTATGGAAATCACAACCAGGCATTTAGTTATACAGTTAATACCCAATTTTACAGGATCCTGAATTTGAAACCTCAATAACTCAAATATAAGACAGGCTATATATAATGTCATTTAAGTTAAATGTATACGCTCATTGAAAAATCAGAAATAGAAAAGCTAAAGCTAACAAATAGATTGTTCACATAATATTTAAATACACTCTTCTGTAATTTAAATCTGTATTAAGAGGGTCCATGGAGTTTATTTTATATTTGAAAAGGTCTTAGTTTTAAAAAGTTTCAGAACCCCTGATGTAGTGGTTCTAGCTGCATGACAGGGAAAGAAAGAGCTACAGTTTCCTCTTCACTTCCTTATCCTGACATCTCTTTCGGCGTGCTGCACTGCCTGATGCAAAGTAAAAAGTGCCAAGAACAGGTGAACAAGCAGGCACAAAAACCTGCTTATAAATAAATGATAGTGACACACAGTAATAATTTGCATCTTTGTAAAAGGATGATGCGTCAGCACTTTGCCTACTGAGATCAGGTAGGGGTGAGTTATTAATGCAACGGTTTCCATTACCAGTACTATTCCAGAAAGTGTTGACAGAAATGCTCAGGGGTGTCAAACCAATCATCTAGTCTGTTGCTGCTTCATTTTCACCATCATTATTCAGGCTAGAGCTATATACTTCATAATTAATGCTAGAACGCAGTTGTCCTTGCCTAATCCCACATACTCATTCCTGAGGTCATTATGCAAATCAATAGTGTTTACAAACATAAAAGCTGGCAGTTGGAGTTTGATCTGTGGCAGAAATACCATCGGTTTTCAATAGCTAAAGCCCTGCTCGGGTGGTGTCATGTCAATAATAAGCCGATCAATATGGCCTAGTCTGGGGAGAATTTGACAGCGGAGTCTCTAAGGTGTGCTGTGTCTATGAAGATTGGGAGATGCCATACATTCAAAGACACCAAATGATACTAACCAAGCTTAGGTTGCACTATAAAAGACCACAAATGCAAATTAAAGCTAATGATTGTGCTAAACAGTGTCTTTCTCTGTCAAGTATCTTGGGACTCCAAAACAGTGATGTCTTCATGGCTATATGAAAAAATAAATACATTGAAATAATTTCTGCTTTTTTTTTATTTAGCTGTATAAATAGCCCAGTCTGATTTACAGTAAAACACATGACAATTGGCTTGCATATTCTGCTCTTTTTATTCCTTTATTCATCAATGTGAAGAGATCCTTACTCTCCTCCTGAGCATGACCCTCGAACCTGAGGCATGCTTTTCCCTGCTCAACCCATGTGTGAACAGTCCCTACAGAGCAGAGCATTGTGGGTCAAAGGCAGAGTTGAGTGTTAGGGCATTATCATGATGCTAGGGGGCATACACAGTGTGCAGTGGTGTTTCACAGCAGATTGTGCTAATGCCCTGTTACAGCCATGAGAGAATGATTTTGAATGCTAATGAGGAGTTAGAGGGGTTGCCATGAAGGTCTCATATATTACCCTACAAATGCTGCATAAACAGTACTATGGGAATAGATATTGAACACATTAAAGCTGCTGTAAGTGATTTTTTTAAGCAGTGTGGATTTAAGAGCTATTGTTTCAGGAATATCAATCTCAAAACAGTGTAAAATGATTTTATACTACTAGCAAATATGCAGGTAAATCTATTAGCATCAAGAGGCTGAAAACTAAAGTGAGTGTAAAGGCATGTAGAAAAGCTGGCAGGTACAACTCCGATATGTCGACGGAGATGCCTTGCAAATAATTGTCAAAATTGAAGCAGTTCTTTATAGCATAAAGAAATGTGCTTTTCTCTTCTACAGTGAATTGTGGACTTGCCATAGATTTGTTTTCTGTACATTTTGGTAGGTATGTGCAACAGTGCCTCCCAGTGCACATGTTCACTTTACAATTGTGATGGTTTGCACCTGTAAACATCTGTGCAAGTCTAAAATGCTTGTAAATGTTGACAAATTTAGCAAAATACAAATCTAGCCCTCACAGTACAAAACGCTTGTTGAATTTTTCTCTCTGTGGGAGTCACAAACAAGACTCAAGGTAGAGATTTATCAAGACTCTGTACTGGCACTCAGGTGGATTGATGAATTTTGCCATTCATTCATTCATTTGCCTAACCCTAAACCAGCTAGAATCTATAACTGTCTTAAAAAAAAACTACTAAGAAGACCTACTTCTTCTAATTCTTCATTTAAAAAAGCTATAATTACTATATTAGCTCCTCTCTAACAAGAGATCATCTTGATGAAATTTTTTAAAAACTTGATCTATTTATTCTAGCACAGGGGATATGTCTTTCAGTTAGTATTAGAAAACCTTTAAAAGTCACACTGACTAAGGGAATCTTTTAAATGCTGTAAAATAATAAATAAATAAATAAATTGCAGATCTGATACAAGTGAATTAGAAAAAAGGAAACTAAGCAAAAAGAAAAAGTGCTGCATTTAAAGTGCTGAGAGGTTTGAAATTTGTTGTCAGGCAATTGTTTTTTTGTTGTTGTTGTTTTTTGCTTGACATGTAAAGCCCACAAAATGACATATATTAAAGAATTAATTGCAATATACAAAGGAGAACGAGCAGTGTAATGACATGTTAACTAAACATTATAAAGAAAACTGTATTAATATGTTTAAATCTTTACACAAGTGGATTGAGTCCCATTCATACAACATGATCCAAATTAAAAAGGTTGAAAGTTAGTTGTAGAGAGAAAGGTTTTCTTTGCAAGAAAGGTTTGTCTGCTGTAGGTTATTAAAGCTTACATGCTCTTTACATTCAGGCAATTATAAGGGCCATAATAAATTTTAAATAATGATTGTTCTGGGAGAAGCATGCAAAGACATTTAATGCAGTAGTCTCCATCTTCATATTAGACAATTACCTAGCCAAATTTAGCTTATGACTGCAAAATTACTTTAGCACTTAGTTAAAATTTGTTACTTTATTATAACTAACAACTTATCTATTATCTACTGCTATTGATCAAATCTTGTACTTTGATAAAATTTACATGAAGAACGGAAACAGTTTCTGTTAGTGCAACATTTAATTCCAGAATGTTAAAGGACATCTACTTACGATCTGGTCCTGGTAGGAGAAACCATTTATCACTTGGGCAACAACAAAGAATGTCAATAAATGCTGTTTTAGTGCAGACAGATTTCTGAGGGTTTCGGTACTGACATAAAAATAACAGTGATGAATATTTTCATTGTTCAAAAGTAAATCAAATACAATGATACTGAATTAAATTAATGGAATAGTTTAGTGGTTAATATGGTGGGAGTTGCACCGATGTTTCTGGAGGCTTTACCATTCTGAGAAACTTACATGAGTTCAAATTTCAGACAGCAGACTGTTTTACTCAGTTAAAATAAGTTTTGTATTTAAAACTTGGATTTTTTTTTTTTTACTATTTTTGTGGAAATTAACATCCAAACAAATTGACAAAACATTTACAACCAGATTGAATAATTTCTGATCTGCTGCTCAATGCAAAAGAATCTACGGTTTAGAAATAACAGATGCAGACTGTTACAGTAACAGTACAGTATGGAATCTGTTTTACAGTTTGACGAAAAGTAACCAGCATTTTTAACTATATTAATATTATCTTCATACAGTGCATGTAGTTTTCTGCACCAGCTGAACATTATTCAAGTTATTAGGCCCAGAGAGTGATTAAAAGCATTCTCCTATATATAATCCTCCTATATGTAAAGCTGTATGAGCCCTTATAAGTCCTAATCTTCATAATGACATCTCCAGGGACACCACAGATTTTTTACACAGGAAATTAAGTCAACTAATAGGCTTCTTAAACTATTAGGGTTCCTAGACATTGCCTTAAAAAATGCTGGTACACTACACAGACTTGGCACACCCCAGTTCACTCAAGTAACTTACTGAATACCTATATCTTTTAACTCATTATAAAACTGACCAGGAATGATAGTGATTTAAGGAGGAGGCACAACAGCAAACAGAACACCAACAGCGATCTCACTGATCACATTCAGAAGTACTCAACACTTCTCTCTCTCCATGATCAGAAGACCTGGATTCAATGTGCACTCTCCTGCACTTCACATCTGACATCAAGACTCAGCTTAAGGCGCACGCAGTTGTAATCCTGTTGTAGTACTTAAGGGATGTGACTCTACTCAAACGTATCAGAACGCCCTCGCACGCTGAGCTTTTGAGAGCCCATTTTGAGAGAGAACAAAAACACAGGAATGTATAGCTCAAAGGCAAGTTGAATTTGGAGTTTAAAAAGCATGCGCTGACAGAAAGACATCACCAAGTATCAGAAGGTGCGATAATTTGTTGAAACAGCAGCCCAAGCTGGCAGAGCACTGAGTGTTCTCTAACTCCTAGAGCCCCATTTACCCTCATCCTCCTCCATCTCTCATGCTCAGTCTTTTAAACAACCTTGGTGTGATTCCTTGACAAAGCAGACCATCTCTCAAGGTGCACTTGAGTAGGAAACATTAAAAACAGTGACTGCCATGAAGAAAATGGAATAAATGCATTTTTTTAACTAATTAAATGCGATGAACACTTTCTGAAGACAAAGTTGGATGACACAGCAAGACATTGAGGAACTCAGTCACTTTAGGAAATGTTTCAAAGTGGGAAACGCAAGCGGATGTTTGCCAAGTTATAACGGCTAATTGGTGGAAACTTAATGAATGCGAGTTGGTGCAGAGACAGATGCTTTGTGGAATGTGGCAGATTTTTGTGGCTACACGTCTCCACACATCAAGACACCGAGAACATTTGGCAGGTCACGGAATTGTGCAGGCAGAGGGGAAGCCTAAGAAGGAGAAAAAAAGCCCATATGAGCAGAGCGTGTGCATCTCTGTGTGTGTGCTCGAGTGTGTGTCTACGGATGCCTGCTCTTGAGCTCGCTTGTTTGTTGGAGCTCTCTCTCTTTTGTTAGAGCTTTCTGTTCTCGCCAGCGCGGTGGCTTGCAATTAGCGAACAGGCCTCAGGGACCTAATTAACCAGTTCGATTAATTCATTTTTTTTTTCAGAAATAACCATACAAGTCACCCTGACATTTGTCAGCCAGTCGGGAGGTGTTCATAGTAAGCGATGATTAGCTCGTTTGCGGCCTGTCCTTCTCCCCAGGTGGCAGCTGGGAGGGTGTGTGTTGTGTATGTAAAGAAGGACAGCACTCTGAGGTGGGCTCATACTTCAGGGAGTTGGATGCTGCATTTTCAGGATGGTGGTGGGTAAGAGGAGGGGTCTTCTGACCTTTTTTATCGAATCGCCAATCAATATTGTTCAGGCAGAAGCCCTTTTGACGTAGACCCCTGAATGCCTGCAGGAACCAGAAACATGCAGTTACAAACAGTGCAAGTAAAACAGAAGTGGGGGGCATCAGCTGCCTCCTCTCATTAACACATTATGATGTCTTTCTTTTTCAGGAAAAGCAGGGGTGGCATGGGACATGGATAGCACAGGTCCTCAATAACAACAGTGTGTCTTTGTTCTGCAGCTGCCTTCCACATTGTCCCTATTTGAGACAATATTTACTGACACACACAGTGAAAAAGAAATATTGAAAGAAATGTAGTGGAAAAGTCAATGTAGAAACAGTATGTGGTAAATAAATTTACATATTTATCTAGTTACTGCCCAAATGGCTTGGAAAACCGGGGGAAAAACGTTTGTTTTGTTTATCCTAACATCTAAATTCCTTAATGTGTCTAATTATTTTTTACATCACTTTAACATACCTCTTATTGTTAGCAAATCTATAATAAATACAAGTTCAATAATAATGTAGACATATTGAAAATATGTTAAATACAATAAATGCTTTAAAGTACATATTTAACAGAAATTGCAACTGCTTTGTCTTTACAGATTTAACATTTTGCTATTAATCAATTTCTAACAGCAAACAGGGGTGGTGGTGGGGGTGGGGGGGATTAATTGGGGAAAATGGACTACATGGGGAGTTGAGTCTGGACCCATTCTGAGAGTTAATCTTTAGATTGATGAATACTATATATCATGCCCAGAAACAAAACTTTTTTTAAATACAAAGATAAAAGATTGTTTTTAAAAGATGAGTTTTGAAACATCTATCCTGATAAAAAAACATGAGACTCAAACACAGTTTCTAGAAGGCCAGAAACAAATCACTGATAATTTCTGTCAAGAGCTACTGTGTACAAGTAGAAGATCATGTCACAAAGTGCAATATAAAAGACATTTGCCCTACCTACACTTTCTCTGCACAGATGTTCCTACACGTTTTAATCTTTAGAGAAAAACCTGCACGAACATGCCTATTCTTCTCATCTCAGCATTATGAATACTGAGTGGTCTATTAAAAACTATGATATTTGTAAATTCTTCATCTGGAATAGATTTAAGATAACATCACCGTAACCCCAATGTCTATTTGCTGCCCACATAGATTTATTGCCAGATTCGATCCAAGAGTATTTTCAAGCACTGACTCACATGGGAGCAAAAGAAAATAAAAGAGGCAGGCAGACATAAAGAATAAGAGAGTCATTCGTTCCCTGTTCAATGTGACCGAATCGCACCCTTTTCATGGGTGTACATGTTCTCTCTCTCCCTCACTCCCTCTTTCTCCCTGGTGCCCTCAACCTCCCCTTAAGAAATCACAGTAGAAGAGCTCTTCAGCAGCTTTGATAGGGAAAGAGAGGGGTCGTTGTGTAAACATTTTGTGCGAGTGCCTTTTGTGGATCTCTATCGTGCATTGGGTGATCTCTCCAGAGGAGTGCGGCGAGTGCTGGCGCTCATACACAGTGCCGGCTAGAGACAGGGTCTCTGTACTTCCGGGAGTGCTCAGGGCTAGAGTTCGCTATGGGGGCGTCAAGGGTGTCAAGGAGAACGCTTCCCTTCCATTACAAGCCCCAGGGCCTCTCCACAAACATTCAAAAGCATAAGCAGTCGATATTGAGTGTAACTGCTGGAAAAAAGACAAAGAGATGAGTGTGAGAAATGCAGGGTTTCTGAAGAGTTACACAACGTGGCGAGATCAGAGTGGTACTTTGGCTGGGCGGCGCAGCTTTTTCTTACTCTCAAAAGGAAGAGCAAAAGGAGTAAATCATTCATAGCAAGATGAGGGGCATGGAGGGATTTTGTGGTAGGGGAGTGGATACTTTCTGGTAATAAAAGAGTAGGAAACACCTAGTACAATGAAAAAGTCAAGCATCTAGAGGCCAAAAAAAAAGTCCAATTGCCTACTGCTCAAGAAATCAAGCCATTTAGAGATTGTTGCTCTAAAGAGAAGCACAAAATTGGATCTTTAGTGCATGTGTCTGTGTTGCAGTAATATCATGGTGGCAGATATAAAAGCACACCTTCAGAGATCTTGTGGAGTCCATGCTTTGATGGTGCAGAGATGTTTAGGTTGTACATGTGAGACCTACATTACAGGGCAGGTGGATTAAAGGCTGCAGCACAAATATGAAAAAATGCCTGAACACTCATAACCTGACTCGGATTTGCAATAGCTGAAAGTCTACATGTTCTTGTTTTGAAATTCTTTCAAACAACACTGACATGCTTTCCAATAAACTCTCTCAAACATTAACTGACAGGTTCACATATTGATTATTGGGTGCTTATACTATGCGCAGTGTATTTTTCTCATTCAGCACACATTTTTTTTTAGCATGCTATTTTTTTTATAGCTTAACCATATGTATGTTTACCCTTTCTTCAAAATGATGTAATAACAAGATGTTTAATGCAAGATTTATAAATGTTCTCTCATATTCACAAATAATAACATTCTATTATTAACAATAAAATGCAAAAATAGATAGTTAATTGGCTGGATGGTTGAGTGATTAAGTCACAGACTACAGCAGAATATAGCTTTATTTCACAAGTCAGCTTAGTGATGTGAAAGCATCAGCATAGTCTTAGAAGTTTTAACTCTAGGGAAAAAAAATGACCAGTGTACCCTGTGGTGCTAATGGCAAAAACAGCAGGTATGGAACCATGAAAGTGCAGCAAAGTAGCACTGTACAAAAATTGTGAATAATCAATGTAGTGAGCAATTTGCAACCTTATGCAAAAATCAAACATATCACCAATTAGTTTATTCTAGGAAAATATTTTATTGTACAGTAATGTCCTGGCACAGTGATGAATTTTAAAAGTTATTGTCTTGGTAAAGTACAGGTTTCTGGAGTATTTTACATTTTTTCTTCTACTCTTTGTAGTGTCTATATTTGTTTCATATCTAAATCAAAGGTTTCAATCCAAGATGCAATTCTGAGATCCCTAAAAATATATACTTTTAAGATATTTATCCTACAATGTAATATTATTTAGATAGATATTTAGATACGATTAAATAATTAATGGGATTTATTGTGTAGATATCCTAGAGCAGGTGTTCCCAAACCTTTTGTGCACTTTGTCACAAATGGCCTTTGGCACCGTATGATTTTTACAATTCATAATTAATTCTGTAATAAAAATGTATGCATCTGTATGTATGCATCTGTACCCTACTGTATGGGATGTAAACACAAAGACTATTCCTTTTTCATTTTAAAATTTGCTACTGACATCCTCATTGTTGTTATGGACTGTGTTTAAAATTTTAAAATGTTTTGACCTTACATTCAAAAGAATTTATTGTTCCAGAAAATCTCAAAGTCAGGGCTATAATAAGGCTATATTAAAGGCTATAATACACTAGCTGGCAAAGAAAATAATTTTAATATTACTACTCAGTAACAGAACCCTAAATATTTAAATGTGAAAAAAAAGACAGGGAAGTTTCTCTGTGAGTCCATTTGTAATTGTGGCCCAGCCTGTGTGGAAGTGAAAGCCTTTTCACCCAACTCTATATTAATGTTAAAAATCAGTGACAGTAATTTTCACATTGGCTTTTGTTTAGATCCATTGTCTAAAAAATCATAATGATAATTCAATGATCATCAGGAAGAGCTCTTTATCTGTGAGAAATTTTGCACTCCTATTGTGTTTTACATTGTTCATGAGTAATTTAATCTTCCTCCATCTTCCTGCTCTCCTGGTAAGAGTATTGGGGTTAACAGTGGAGGAAGAAAGTGATGAGACTCCCTGGGATGCAGACACTTTCCTTTTGTTGTCAAACAGACTGATTAAACATGTTCATTCACATGCTCCCATGGATCTATGTTATAAATTTTTTACTTTGGAGTCACCCCAGCTTTTTCACACATGCCTTTAGATGAATGACAATGTGTTAAATTTTGTTTGAGTATAGCTGATATAAATTATATAGCCACTGGCTGGAAACTTTACTGCTTCTAAGTAGTATGCAAAACTGAAACACAATGGGTTAGTTGCAGAATGAACTTAATCAATGGATGATGATCGACTCTGTAAAAATTCACTCTGGGGAAAAAACACTAGAGCAAGAGTACTTCTCTAAACTTGTGAAAGACTATCAACTATTAAATTATTTGCTTAGAAAGGTCTGGAAAATCAACAAACATGACCATTACATAAACGTCCATGTAATGTTTGACAAATTAAGAATCATTTTATGGCCGTGATTAACCTTATACACATCAATATGAAATGTTTTGTTTTTGTATTTTTGCACTAGTGCTTCACATGACCACTTATGACTAGTTCTTAAGCACTCATGAAACATCTATTGTTAAGTAGCTAATAAACATATAGGTTATGTCTCTGTCCAAACATTTTTAAGCATTCTATTTCTATCTTTTTTTGAACAAGCCACATCATTATTTCTCTAATTAGAACACAGATAATAAATATGAATTTCGAAAAACTTTGAAAAATTATATAACTCTACCTTTTTTTTTAATGAGCTGTCTTCAGCTAACTGGTTCATGTGAAAGAAAATACTAAAGTCACTGAACTATAGCTATTTTTTTGTCTGTCAGCTCTGCTGCTCAACTCTACCCAATGAAATACTTTGCTGAATCCACTGCTCTAGACCACTGTCCACAAGGTGATGACCCCTACATTACAGTGTACTTGTCCCTGAACCCATGTCAGAAATGTCAGTTATAATGTGAGCCATTGGGTGAAGAAAGCATCCCTGCTAGTTAATTGAGGATTTCTATTGCATCAGTGTTCTACTCCAATGCTACCAAGAATGTATAAAGAAGCTGGCTGAAAATATTTTTTAAATGGCACTCTATTTTAAGAGCAAAACATGTTTGCTGTTTGAACATCATAGTCAATAATTGTATACCTTTGGCTAGATGTACATAGACTTGTGTGGTCATTAAATTAGTGAATAAGATGATTTATTACACAGTATACACTTACAATATATACACCACTCAATCAATCTGCCTATAGGATTTGCATATTAAATTAAATATGAGATGTTATATATAGTGTGCATTGGTAAATGCAATTATTGAGAATAACCAAAATGCTGTTACTTTTGTTTTTCTTTTTTATTACTGTATACAAAAACATGACCCAGGCATGGAGAAACTTTTTTTTTTAAAGCTCTGGCAAGATTCATAAGGATGCAAATAAACATTGATTTCTCCTGTTTCTGGAAATACTCCTGACCTTGCACTACTGTCTCCAAACACACACACGCATGCACATGAACAAACACACAAACACACACACACACGCACGCACGCACACACGCACACACATACACACACAGATACTGAAGAACCAATATATATGGACAGAGCATCACTGTTTTGTGGCCAACCTGTCAGAAACCTGACAGTCAAAAAGGTCCAGTTGTGCATTTTCTCAGGAGGAGCATCATGTCTTTATCACATCAGACTGACAGGAAGAACGAGCAAAAATCCCTGCCAAATTTCCTTCATATTTGCTCATTGAAAACCTAAGTACAATAGCTCAGGTAGCCTGTGGTTTAGCTCCTTGCCCCAAGTGACATCACTGCCATCAGTTATTCTATGTAATCATATAACCTCCAATTCAGCAGAGAAACAAAATGACCATTATTCTGATAAGTAGTCCTTTTTTTTTCATTCCACAAAGTCTCAATGTGCAAGCAAATAAATGATTAGTTGGCTTTTGTTCAAATGTCACAGGAGTGGATTTCCTGGTCATATGATGAGCTGATATATTCTTCTCTGTATGTCTTCTTATCTGCTTTATTAATTTATTTTAGAAGAAAAACAGTCTGAACCAGTTTTCATCAATAGGAGGCAAACAACGCAAACAAAAAATCAAACCAATTTTCCAATCTAAACAGCCATATGTTAAATTTTATTTAAGTGAATCTCTGCTGGAAAGTGTACATATTTTTCTCCATTTTCTTTATTTATGTGTTTTTTCTTCTCTGCTCCTTTCTTTTTTGCTTCCTCCTTGCTCTATCTGACAAAAGACGCCAGTCTGCCAAGCCAGGCTGCTCTGGGACGAACCTGTCAATCAAGACTGACGGCACCCTGACAACATGTACGTTAAAAATTAAACCAGCTCTCAAAGCCTGTGCGTGACAGCCGAGCCTTTGAAAGTGTCTACAGCGCTCAGCGACAGAGAGGGGAGTATGAGAGAAAAACAAACTAAGAAAACAACAGTGAAATTGAGGGGAGGGGGTGTGTGTAGTGGTGGTAGGGGGGAGGAAGGGATTGAAGGAAGAAAAAGAGAGAAGCAAAAGTTGGAAGTTAAAAAAAAGACAGAAGTGTCTTACCATTGATGGTGGGAATGGATATCATTCCCCTGCCGTTTTTAATTTAGTGAACCTCTCACAAGAACATACAGGAGGCTTCCAGGGAGTGAGTGCAGGTCTGTAAAGTGCAGTTCAGAGATCACATACAAATACAGGCACGCACACACACACACACACACACACACACACACACACACACACACACACACACACACACACACACACACACACACACACACACACACACATCTGTAGGCCTCTCAGCCAACTGCCTCTGGTTGTGTTCAGATATTACTCCATCCTAAATTCCCTACACATGTACTGAGAGACTTATTTAAACACAGATTTACAAGATAATACTGAAGTAATGTTTTATTTGATGTTCTTTAACACTTAAAGCTCGAATTTATGTCCAGTGTGTATTTTTAAATCAAATCATAGAGCATTCATTAAATATCTGCAGTTAATCACATAAACTGCCAATGTTATCAAAAACCGAGAGCACAAGTGCAACTTACTTCTGTAAACCATGATAGCTTATGTTGCAATGTTTTTTTGCCTATCACAGTATTTTTTTTTGTGTGTGTGTGTGTGTGTGTGTGTGTGAGAGAGAGAGAGAGAGAGAGAGAGAGAGAGAGAGAGAGAGAGATATTTCGCAGCATTTAGATGAAATACCCTGGCTGTGCAGCTGAGGACAGTCTGATGACTGTTGCCAGGTTTCATTGGATTAAGAATTTAGAGAACGAAAAATAAAGAAAAACCAGCCAGTAGATAAATGCCCACTTCCAAGATGTTTTTTTTTTTTAACTAAATGGTGGATGGTGTGAAAGTTAGACAAGTTGCAGACATTTAGAGCACTACTGCCCTCTGGTGGATTCACGCGTCTTCGTCACTTGGCCGTCAGAAACTAATAGGTACTAATAATATTGCAGACATAGGTGTTTGTAAAAGAAATAGATGTTCCACTTACTGATCCACACACTTAAATCAACCTTAAAAAAAGCACCAATATAAAACAATTTATAATGCATGAAGATCAATGTTTATTCTGATGAATGGCTATTAAAGGCATTTGACATTCTCTTATAAGCCTAATATTATGATGATACATTATATAATAAAAAACATTTTATATATATATATATATATATATATATATATATATATATATATATATATATATATATATGTATTTAAAAGAAGCACTATTAATAAATCATCGTTATTTATAGCCTCTTTTCTTAGTTCTTAGTTTCTTACTAAAACACTATTACTAGTGTTTTAGTAATAGTCCTTTTTAAAATGTTCACATATAATTATAAATTATTTGATTGTTTTTCACTTTACTTGTTAAAAATACATTAGATCAGGAGCTGCTGCTGAATACCAATGCATCTCAAAGTGCAGTCCAGGGACCCTGAGTAGCTGTGAAGCATAGCCAGGGGTGCCATGATCTTTTTTATTTTGCTACAATAATGGACATATAAACTGCAGTTATCAAAGTTAATACATTTATGATTTACTTTTTATAGTTATTAGCCTGTTGACTGGTCCTTTGAATTAAATAGATTTAACATCAAAATCAACAATGCTTAGCTCTATAAATAATCAAAACATGGTCCTGATGTGTTAATTTGATGGAACATTCAGGAACATAAAAAAAAGTTCTGTGGGTCCAATAAATAACCCAAAGGTTACTGAAAACACATTTTAACAATGGAAATGAGCCTAAAATTTTAATAATTGTGATTTACTGAGGGACACTGGAAAAATATTGAATAGTTAAAGGCTCTAAAAATTTTGGGAATCATTGCTGTAGAATACTTATAATCCGTGAGTAATATGTCCATGTATGAATGTACATTGTACAAATAGCAAGAAAACTATTTTATTAAAAAGAAAGAAAGAAAGAAAGAAAGAAAGAAAGAAAGAAAGAAAGAAAGAAAGAAAGAAAGAGGGGGTGAGAGAGAAAGAGAAAGAGAGAGAGAAGGTGATGATGGAAAGACACCTCAAAGCTCTGATTACCCTGAGTGGCTTGGCCCAACAGTAGTACCTACTGGGACAGCAGCACAGGGCCTCTAAATAAATTGCATGTGGCCTTGGGCAAAAAGAGAAGTCCGCCTTTGATCTTCTTTACCAGGGAACGAAGAGAATGTGCAGGCAGTCAATCAAAATCAGAAACCTACACAACAACAGGGAGGCCCTTTGTCTATTATTTATTTTCCTAAAAATCATGTATTTCATTATCACAAGGCACCCACGCTCTGGTCGGGGGTGTCACGATCAATAATTGATACAGTCAGCATCCCGCCTTTTCCTTTGGCACTCTTGTCACTAGCTCTTGTCAGAACACATTTGCTTTGATGGCAAATTTGAAGAAGCAAAAAATGGCATCATATATGATTATATATTTAGGATAGCTGAAAGGCTGGGGCCAGATCGTCAGCTCAGAAGCACTATTCCCTACATGTTCAAGGGATTCCAATGATGTTGCCTTAAACACAGCCACACTATGAGGTGATCTCTACTTCTGAGGAAGTAGAAAAAAGATCCAAACATGTTTTGTCATGTGTCAGTAAACAACAAGCATGGGTTTAAATGAAAGCAGATCACAGGCGAAAGAAAATTTTAAGTTATGGATACATCATGTCAAAGCCAACTCACTCATACCCTGGAACCTTCAGTCTCTTCATAAGCAGACAAGACGCTAGAGGTGCGATAGAACAGGAGAATGTATGCTCAATGTGAGTTTTTGAATATGAGTGATGACTATTAAGTGCTCTAAAATTATTGAGGAAGATGGGAAAACAATAAATGCATCGACCAACAAAGTGCTAATCGACATACATGCACCATGTCACCAGAATTCATGTTCACAGAGCTGACATCTGCTACAGCTGGGGTGAAAATGTAAAACTTAAAAAACAAGGAAAAAAGTTTCTAAAAGTCAGAGAACAAACTTTCAACTAAATAACAGCTGCCTCCATTATCCGTGGGCACCAGCTCTCACCCAATCCTCATTCTTCAGTCTATATTCCATCACCATTTCCTTTTTTAATTACCCTGCAACAGAAAAGATGGAGCACATCTGACACATTTTCATAAATCCATCCTTGGCACGCTCTCAGAGCGCTGCTGCTCCGTCTGCTGTAGCCGATAGAGTGGCGTGCGCTCTGTCAGGAACCGAGAAACGCTGCCTGCATCTCCACACAAAAACAGAGGGATGAGCTCTCAGCAGACGGCTCCTCGTCTTTCTCTTTCCTGCACATGAAGCTTTAGCTCACATCAGCATAGCACATCATATAGCAGCAGTTTTCAACAGCAGATTAGGGGCCACTACACACAGCCACAGCTAATTGCAGTTGCCATTATGTAGCGTCTGGCTTATTTTCCAGCACCATAATGCACTGTAAATTACTTGCTTTCTTTAAATAGAGGCGCAATGAAGAAATGTTAAATGCTTATCTCCCTTTACAAAAACTCAGTGTATTGTGCTCACATCTGATAAAGCACAATAAAAATGTGATGTATAAAATGTATAATATAAAATTAGATTTTTGAATTATAAAATATTATACACTAACTTTAATAGTGTGGCTAATTTTATATTAAGGCTAAAAAAAAAGTAAATTAAAGTTAAAAAAAAAAAACAACAACAACAACTTCAAAACATCAAGTCACAGCTTAAGGATCTGTGTAGGATTTCCAAACCTGATAGCAGTAAACAACACAGAATTACCGTTTGTGGTCTGTCCTGACATATTGCACATAAATACATAGCAGTTGCATGACGTCTGCAACCCAGCCCAACTCTCAACTTCTTGCAGGCTCTCATTTGGAGATGAAGCAAAAGATCCTAAGCTCTGGCTTTTTGTTCTCTTGGGAAAACCGAAGCAGCATGCTGGGGTTTATTTGATGTGTTCTCTCTGTGTGGCAAGATGTCTTGTAGTGCTCTTAAGATTATTATTTTGAGAGCCTGTGAAGAAAGAGAAGAGTGCGAGTAGTGCAGTAATTTTCATGCCAAAAAGAAACACTATAATAAAATCGAGAAGTCCCTGCCTGAGACATGACATTCATATTGATGAGGATAGAAGAGACAAAGTTTTCCTAGGAGTATCAGTAAACAACAGCCCCTTTGGGCCTCAATCTCAGTTTGCAAATTCACTGAATCAGGCTCCAAGCTTGATTTAACACCATCTGGCTGGGCTAATATGGCACAATTACTGGGATGAAATGGATACAGGCGAGCTTTGAGGATCAATCTTTGTCTTTTTACTTTTTATTTTTTTAAAAGACACTTTAAATGACACATTAAAGCCTTTGTGATTATCGCTGCCTGGGGAAGGCAATCAAATTTGATTGATTTGGTTTTTAGAGGAATGGCATGCTACAGTCAAAGAATAGTTAAAATACATTTTAGGTATTTTGACTATCAAATGTGCACAAATATAGTAAAAACCAACCAACCAAACAAACAAACAAACAAAAAACAATTAAGAATTCTAACTGGAGTCAGAAGAGTTTATAATGAACTCTAAAAATAAATTCCTTTGTCAAGGGAGACATATGTTACTTTAGATTTTAATATATTTTTTATATAAAAAAAAAAATTTGAATAAGATTTTAATACTATATTCTTTTCATTTTATATGTAACATTTGCCACTTGACAATCTCATTGACAATTAAACCAGAGTCAAAATATATGTGAGGTTCACAATTCAGAAGCATGTTTATATAATATTATTAATTAAATTTAATATAAATATAATTATAAATTAAAGCTAATATTATCAAATATAATACATTTTTCAAAGTCATTATTTTCTATCATAAGCCATTCTGACTACAGTTTGCTTGTTTAATTTTACTGAATTAAACATTTTGGTTTAAAAGCAGCCTGTCTCCTACCCAAAAATTTCACATATTCTTCTCCAGTGCCTATATGTGAAACAGATGAACACCCACTTTTTCCTCTCAACTATGTGGTGGTACTGTAAAAACCTATATATTCTCACACAAAAAAAAAAAAAAAAAAATCCAACCTACACAAACTGTAACTGATAGATATGTCAAATATATAAAATTTAAATAAATCTTATGCTAAAATAAATCAAGGGATATTTTCTCTTAGATGTTCTTTTGTTCATGAAAGTATTTCATTGAACCTACTGGCTGATAAAAACAGTAACACAAAGCTTCTAAACCTTTTGTGAAAAGGTCACAAAACTGGGGCTATCTTTAGAGGGATGAATAATAGGAAAGGTCGATGACGTTTGAAAAGGTGAACTCTCGTTTCTCTACATGGCCTCTTTCTGTTGTAGAGTGTGTTTATATATAGGTTCCTAGAACCTCAACATCATGATGGTGCAAGCATCCTGTTCTGCAACCATGGGAAAGAAAGACACTTTCTGAAACTTAAGTTTCTAAGCTTAAATCATTGCGTCATTTGGATGAGGAAATTAGCCAAAGTTGTTCCACAGTGGTCGCTTTTTCCCTGGAAAAATGGCTCCAACTAATGACCCAGTTACAAAGTAAGTGTTTGCTGTCATTCACAGTATTTTGTGCAGCTAAATAAACTACAAAATATGTTTGCATTTTTAGCACACTGCAACTTTATGAACTGTAATGTTACTAGAATTGAGTAAGTCACCAAATTCATTCATTAGTCTGTTTACATGCAAACATTTTCTTCAATCTAAATTAATTCAATCTTACATATATCAAACTTACTGTTTATATGTACCCTAAACAAGCACACAGCAACTGACATAAAACATGAGGGGTAAATAAACGTACACACCACCACACTTCTCATGTGCACAAAGTATTCAGAATGGAGTGTTTGTATGACTTTTTTTTCCTTTTGACCAGATTATTTTAGATCTACACCAAGTATCAATATGATAAAAATGTCTTTAGAATCAAGCTCAACTGGTGATTGCAGTCTAGAAATATGCAACATGGTATGTGACCTGAGAAATTGTGACTGAGAATGTAATTACCTGCTCTTGTTATTTTTATCTCCTCAAAAATACAGACATACTACATAAAGGAGCAAAACTTTTTTTTAACATGTTTTTTTAAGACACAGCATTGTATTCTAGCAAGCTTGCCATCTTTAGTTAGATAAAAGTACTAGCTTGTTCTATTCTGGTGTGACATATGTCATGTGTTTATTTTCAGTCTTATTAGTGTTCTCCAGGCTGTCTTTTAGCTAACTACAGTAGAGATGTAGTAACTTTAGTCACCTAGTGAATCCCGACCTTTGTGCTTTCAGTGTGTGTGTGTGTGTGTGTTTGTGTGTGTGTGTGTGTGTATGTTTGTGTGTGATGAATGATGTATTTTTCTGAAAATGCATCCCAAATCAGAAGAAATAGATTTGCCTAGCCAGTATGACTCAAATATTATGCACAGAAGCTTGACATTTTATTTGCTTAACAGTGTGAAAGGTTTCATGATGAAACATGATGAAAATCTTATCTTTAAAATATAACTTCTACATTTCAGATTTTTGACAAACTAGAAATTTCAGGGAGGTCATTATACTCTAAGCCCCTGCTCAATTTCATTTGGGTCATCTGGGGTCACTAGATGAAGTAGAAAGAAGTCCACTTTCATGGGTCATCAGTACATCCTGGGATATGGGGAGTCTCCTACTCTTCACTATTGAATGGGTTTCAACAATTGCATCAGATTTTGTCAGATGTTCCTCCCAGTTAGTCAATCAAATTGATGGTTTTTGTGGCCTACTTTAAAACATCTTAACAAATCAATGTCAATCAATTAATGCTTTGAAGTAATTTATAGATGCCGCATGAAAAGTGAATGAGGGTCCACCAGGAGATTTAGTCATATAAAACAGAATGGAAGACATGCCCCAAAGACTACCCACCTCATTACAATTTAATTGATCTCCTCAATCTGGGGGGAAAGCGTAGAAATCCTTGCACTTTTAGTGATGTTGCTTAAAAATGACTAAATGGAAATTTCAAATATCACATTTATGGAAGGAAATTATACTTAAAGCTTAAGTATTTAAAGCTTCAGTGTGTTTAACTTTCTTGTTTCAGCCACTACATGACAGTACAGAAGCTGATATAAGAATTTACAACAGACCTGGTTGAGCTTTGGATGAAGTTAACATATGACTGCAAGAACATATCTGATCTCTTCTACCTCTATTATATATATTCTGACTACATTGGGGGTGAGGCTACAACATCACCATAAATCAATCTTTTGTAGAACCGAGACTTAAATTAAAAGTTGTTTTAAGAACATGATCTCAGATTGCTTTTTCCACCTTGAATATTAATATTGCTAAAATATAATATAAATATATATGCTGATTAATTGATCAATTACACTTGGAAGCTAAGGCAGTTATGGCATTGTAAATGGCAAAAAAATATATCAAAATACACACCTTGTGTGTCCAAACTTTTGGTCTGTACTGTATATATATTATATATACAGTACAGACCAAAAGTTTATATATATTATAAATACAGTACAGACCAAAAGTTTGGACACACCTGCTCAATCAAATAGTTTTCTTTATTTTCATGACTATGAAAATTGTAGAGTCACACTGAAGGCATCAAAACTATGAATTAACACATGTGTACATAACAAAAAAGTGAACTGAAAATATGTCATATTGTAGGTTCTTCAAAGTAGGCATCAAGAGAATGCCAAGAGTGTGCAAAGCAGTAATCTAAGCAAAAGGTGGCTACTTTGAAGAACCTACAATATGACATATTTTCAGTTGTTTCACTCTTTTTTGTTATGTATATAATTCCACATGTGTTAATTCATAGTTTTGATGCCTTCAGTGTGACTCTACAATTTTCATAGTCATGAAAATAAAGAAAACTCTTTGAACGAGAAGGTGTGTCCAAACCTTTGGTCTGTACTGTATATGTACAATATGCATAATTTGTGTTATAATATACTAGCCTTTAGAAACACAAATGCAGATGACTTTGACCAGACTCAGCTCCTGTCTAACTAAACTCAGTCTGCAACCTTTATTGTTCACATAAAATGCACTGGTTTTGGTCTTTTGACTGAGATGAAAGAACTTTGACAAAGACAAAGAAGGCAAACAAACCACTAGACATGTAATGGTATGCAGTCTACAAAGTCCAATCTGCTGACATGGCAGAATTTATAAGCCACATACAAAGACATGTGCCATAGCCAGTCTATAAAGAGGCCCTGACCTGGAAGTGGGCCTCATCTGCTTTGAGCACAGTCACTATGGGCAAGGTAAGTATGTAAAATGATTACATCTGTAAGACAGCGGTGCACAAGGAAGGGACACAGGCTTTTTTCTAGGATAAGAAGTGTACAATTATAGAAAATGTTTTTTTAAACTGAAAAGGCATAGGCTGCGCAACTCTGTGATCAATCTAACCATGCATGCTGTGATTCATGCATAATTTTTGGACACAATTTTTATCATTCAAGCACATAGATTGTTATTGAAATTTTACTAAATAAAATCAGCATGACAAAATGTAAAAGATAATATAATATTTAATACAATAAAATAAAATATAATTTAAAATGATATTTACAGATTACATTCTTTGAGGAAAAGAACTTCCAGGGCCGTCACTATGAGTGCACTAGTGACAGTGTTGAGTTGCAGGCCCACCTCAGCTGCTGTAACTCAATCCGTGTAGAGAGCGGCTGCTGGATGGCTTATGAGAAGCCAAACTACTCTGGCTATCAGTACATGTTGTACAAAGGAGAATATCCAGATCATCATCATTGGGCAGGCTTTAACGACTGTATCCACTCCTGCCGCATGGTACCTTCTGTAAGCATCCTTTTGTTACACCTAAACACACCTTGTTTTTTCCATCATTCGTTTTTTTAACTCACATGCATTATGATAACATGGTCTTACTCTAGTATCAAGGAAACTACAAGGTAAAGATCTTTGAGCATCCTGATTTTGGAGGCCAGGCCATGGAGCTGATGGAGGATTGCCCAGATCTGCGCACATGCTTCCACAATGGTAATATCTTTTCTGCCAATGTCATGGAAGGTTACTGGATCCTTCATGAGCACCCCAAGTACACTGGATGTCAGTACTTCCTGCACCCAGGGGAGTACAGGAGGTTTAGTGAATGGGGCAGTACCAGTCCTGCTACAGGCTCCTTGAAACGGATCACAGAGTTTAACTGAAAAGATGTTCTACTTAAAACAGCATTGTAATCATACCTGCTTGTCATATGCTTTCAGCATGATCTGATATTCACAGTTGACTATGGCCTGACTATGTAATCAGTATGTAGCATGAAATTATGTTTGTATTTTTAGCCTCTGTTTGAGCTTTAGATTAGTTAAAACAAATGTCTGCATTGCTTTGTGTGCTCATAAATCATATGCTAACCTAGCACTGAACCTCTAATGCTGAAATTAAGAGTAAACTGGAATTAAACTACTTTTGTATTTTCAACTTATATAAAACTATTTTTTAAATGAGAATTAAATAAAACATTTCTCACTTCAAATGCCATATAAAAAAATGGTATACAGTTATATAATATACTGTTTTATAAGCTTATGCAGATGGCTGAATGATAAAGGAATAATAAAGAAAATATTTCAGTTGTCTGAAGTCTGTTGTTGAAAAACAAAAAAGGGTTATCAGAGGATAAGAATGAAGACTCCTTTATAAAATTACATGCTATGTTGCAGGGGCTTTGAGCCCATAAAAAGGCTCATATTAGCAGCACATCACAGGGCAGTGAAGACTTAAAGAGAAAAAGTCAAAGTGGCCTGAAACTAGCCGCAAGCACGCACTTGTCTCAGAACACAAAACAAAACTATGTCCATGTCCCAGTTCATGCATTTTTCATAGACCAAGTATATCAAGCTCTTTAGAGATAAATATCAATTATTGAAATTGTTAATTAGACACCTATAATCGGCAAAGATACAAATGAATAAATAACTGCTGATTAATTATTAATTTGAAAGAAATCTAAGCTCTGCAGGGAACACATTTCACAGTCTCTGAAGATCAAGCAAAGCAAGAAATATGAGTTTTGGCCTTGAGTAATGTTCAATTAAAGCTAGGGCAGATTTGCTATGAAAGGTCTGACAGCTTGCTATGAGACTAACCTCCTTAATTTTTCATCCACAGGCCTTCAGCACTTCTCGATTTAGACCTTTAAAACAGTCAATTACTTTATAAAAGATCATGAAATCAATAAACACGCAGCAAAAAACTAATTTTCATTAACACTTTCTCGGTTATACTTTTTTACTTTTAATGTAAATGATGCTCTAATAAAATGTACTTATTAAGATATTTGGTTCAATTCAGCTCTAAAATGAAAATGTTTCCAGATGTCTTGATGTCTGGATTAAACTGACATAACAGTGTCACTATTTGTGTAGTTCTGTGTATTTAAAATGTTTTAATTACAACCCCAATTCCAAAGATTTGGGACACTGTGTAAAATGCAAATTAAAAAAAGAATGCAAATCTCATGAATCCATGTTTTTTATAAACCCACATAGAAAACATATCAAATGTTTAAACTAAGGAAATTTATTATTTTAAGGATATAATAATGTCATTTTGAATTTGTTGGCTGCAACAAGTCTCAAAAATGTTTTGACAGGGCAACAAAAGTCTGGAAATATTAAGTGTTATTAAAATTAAACAGTTGGAGAAACATTAATTAACATAAAACTAATTAGGTTAATTGACAACAGGTCAGTAAAATGATTGGGTATAAATAGAGAGGCAGAGATTCTTAGAAGTAGAGATGGGCAGAGCTTCACCAATCTGTGAAAGACTGTGTCTACAAATTGTGGAACAATTTCAGAATACTTTGTTACTCAATATAAAATTGCAAAACAGATGATTATCTCAATGCAGGTTAAATCTTTATCATGCAAAGAAGAAGGCATGCATAAACATGATCTATAAACATATACTTTTAGTTTGTACATTTAATATGTTTATTTTTTTGTTTCCTTGTTTTATTGTGAAAAGAATATTGACATATGACTGTGTGGCCACTTCCAACTCCAGCACCATCATCAAGTTTGCTGACGACACTGTTGTGGCGGCCCTGATCTTCAACAATGACGAGACGGCCTACCTACAAGAGATTAAAAACCTGGAGATATGGTGCCAGGAGAACAATCTTCTCCTGAAGATCAGCAATAATAAGGAGTTAATAATGGACTCATTACGGGACCCCAGTAAAGAGAGTGAACAGTTTCCGTTACCTAGATGTACACATCTCACTGGACCTGTCTTGGTCCTGCCACATCATCACCCTGGTGAAGAAGGTCTGGCAGTGTCTGTACCATCTGAGATGCTTAAGGGACTTTAAACTACCCTCTCACACTTGCACTTGGACCTTTTACACTTGAGAGCGTCCTGACAGGTAGCATCATTTCCTGATTCAGGAACAGCACCATGCAGGACAGGCGAGCCCTCCAGAGGGTCGTGCGTTCAGCTGAACGTACCATCCGCACCAAGCTCCCTTACCTGCGGGACATCTACAGCATGTGGTGCAGGACCAGGGCCAGGAAGATTGTGAAGGACTTCAGCCATCCAAACAATGGACTATTTTCTTTGTTGCATTTAGAGAAGCGCTCCTTGAAGGCAAACACACCGAGAATGAGGAGGAGCTTCTTCCCACAGGCCACTTGGAGACAGGAAACACCCAGGAAACACCCAGGATCTAGTACTGGACCTCTCTCTTCATCGTCAATCATTTCTACACAACTTAACTTAACTCTGGACTGTCACTTCAATTCTGGACTTGAACAGCACAGTGCTACTTTATATCCCACCATACTGCACATGGACACTTTAAGGACAATCACACTAAATTTGTACTTTCAATATCTGCCATACTCATTCATGTATATACATATATTTTCATATATTTTATAAAGGTTTATACTTTTTATTTATCTACCTTTTTTTTTTGTTTTGTTTTGTTTTATTTTTTATCCCTAATTCTATTCCTTTTTATGCTTAAATGCTGGACAGTCATACAAAGCATTTCACTGCATGTCGTACTCTGTATGTATGTGACAAATAAATTTTAATTTGAATAGATTTGCCTTATGAGATTTGCAAATCATTCCATTCTGTTACATTTTACACAGTGTTTTATCCTTTTTAGAATTGGGGTTGTACCTTTAAACATTTAATTGTATACTATTAAATGACAATTACCTTACTGAAGAAAAGGGACTTGAACTGCTAAAAAAAATTCCACATGCAAGCACATCAATTTGCTGAAGTCATGAAAACGTAAAAAAAATAGCTTTATTAAAAAATAAATTCTTGCATAGTTAATAATTTACAGGCATGAGAAACATCTAATTTCTATGTATTTCTATTTCTTTGCTTCCTATGTAAAAAGTAAAAGTAGAATTTACATTGGACTTGCTTTATATTTAGCAAGATTCTCAATGCTATTTTGTTGTCTTTCATCTGAAGGACACTGATCATGGAGTCAGACTAAAATTGGAAGTGAAATCCTACATAAAGACTATGCTTCTCTTTATCTCCAGAGCTTTTGCTTTTTGATGAGAGCTCATTAAGCATAAACAGCATATTTTGCTGAATGTAAAAGGACTTGCATGGAAATGCAAGAGCACTTTTTTAGTAGGATCCAGATCTCTTTTAGCTGCTTCTCTCCTAATAGCTACATAATTAATCCTCTGTAGTATTCCTTTCACTCTTCTATGAACCCTTACTGTGGAGTCACTTTCCCTTAAAAAAAAACATATTGAAGTCTGGCTTGCAGATACAATTTAAAAACAAAAAATCGTCCAGAATATTGCTTTACTTTAATAGTTAAGTATTAACTTTGTAAACTACAAACCCGATTCCAAAAAAGTTGGGACACTGAACAAATTGTGAATCTAAACAGAATTCAATGATGTGGAAGTTTCAAATGTCCATATTTTATTCAGAATACAACATAGATGACATATCAAATGTTCAAACTGAGAAAATTGATCATTTTAAGGGAAAAATAAGTTCATGGCATCAAAACATCTCAAAACATCTCAAAAAAGTTGGGACAAGGCCATGTTTACCACTGTGTGGCATCCCCTCTTCTTTTTATAACAGTCTGCAAACATCTGGGGACTGAGGAGACAAGTTGCTCAAGTTTAGGAATAGGAATGTTGTCCCATTTTTGTCTAATACAGGCTTCTAGTTGCTCAACTGTCTTAGGTCTTCTTTGTCGCATCTTCCTCTTTACGATGTGGCAACTGTTTTCTATGGGTGAAAGATCTGGACTGCAGGCTGGCCATTTCAGTACCCGGATCCTTCTTCTACGCAGCCATGATGTTGTAATTGATGCAGTATGTGGTCTGGCATTGTCATGTTGGAAAATGCAAGGTCTTCCCTGAAAGAGACGACATCTGGATGGGAGCATATGTTGTTCTAGAACTTCTATTTAACTTTCAGCATTGATGGTGCCTTTCCAGATGTGTAAGCTGCCCATGCTACATGCACTCATGCAACCCCATACCATCAGAACTGATTCTGAACTGAGCGCTGATAACAACTTGAGTTGTCCTTATCCTCTTTAGTCCGGATGACATGGCGTCCCAGTTTTCCGAAAATAACTTTAAATTTTGATTCGTCTGACCATATAACAGTTTTCCACTTTGCCATAAGTCAATTTTAAATTAGCCTTGGCCCAGAGAAAACAGCGAATAACACGGTGGATTGTGTTCACCGATAATGTTTTCTGGAAGTATTTCTGAGCCCATGTTGTGATTTCCATTACAGTAGCAGTCCTGTATGTGATGCAGTGCCGTCTAAGGGCACGAAGATCACGGGCATCCAGTATGGTTTTCCGGCCTTGACCCTTACGCACAGAGTTTGTTCCAGAGTCTCTAAATCTTTGGCTGATATTATGCACTGTAGATGATTATAACTTCAAACTCTTTGCAATTTTTCTCTGAGAAACTCCTTTCTGATTTTGCTCCACTATTTTTTTGCCGCAGCATTGGGGGAATTGGTGATCCTCTGCCCATCTTGACTTCTGAGAGACACTGCCACTCTGAGAGGCTCTTTTATACCCAATCATGTTGCCAATTGACCTAATAAGTCCTCCAAGCTGTTCCTTATATGTACATTTAACTTTTCCAGCCTCTTATTGCTACCTGTCCCAACTTTTTTGGAATTTGTAGCTCTCATGAAATCCAAAATGAGCCAATATTTGGCATGACATTTCAAAAAGTCTCACTTTCAACATTTGATATTTTATCTATGTTCTATTGTGAATAAAATATAAGTTTATGAGATTTGTAAATAATTGCATTCCTTATTTATAATTTGTATGTCCTAACTTTTTTAGAATCGGGTTTGTACATAGGGGTGCAAGTTTAAATTGTATGTGAAATTGAAACACAAGTCTAGAACTACTAAATCTTAGAGGAAAGCTTATTATGCAAAAATGTTCATGTACAATTCAGATATTCAAATTACTAAACATGTTCATCATTCACTGCTTAACATTAAACACCAACAGGCAGCTACTTTATGTGAAAGGGGTGTAATGTTTTAAAAAAGATAAACAACACTAAACACAGCAGTAGACACACTTGCTAACAGTGCAGCACAGTAAGCAGGAAATGGCAGTCACTGCTAAGTCAATCTTTTATTCTTCACTTTCAGTTGGAGTCTAGAGTTTGTTTTAAAGCCCACTTTAAAACAAAAAGTTTTATTTTAACCATTAATCATCATAAGGGGAGAAACAGAGCAACGTTTACATTAAAAAACAAACAAACAAACAAACAAACAAACAAAAACACCACCAAAATACCCCAAAACCTCTCATGTAAACTAATGCAATTGGGTTTTAAAAAGAAAAGAAACATCCTTTAGAGTTTGTCCAATCATTCTAACATGAAACAGTAACTCAAGGCAGTGCTATAAAAACATTTTGGATTTCAGAACAAAGCAAAAACAATCACAGGATGACATCCCATAGTACAGAACAGCCACAGTCATAATTGTTTGGTTGCAAATCAGAGATTCACAGGCTACTATTCTTTGCATACATGGAAAAAATTTGATTCTGCTTCAGATAATTGTCTTGTAGATAAATACAGAAATTTCTACCTCTCTCAGCCAGGAGGCTAAATCTCATAAGCATCAGATAAATGATAAAGTGAAGGCCAAAACATAAGGGTGTGAAGACAATTAACCACCAGTACGCTTTCAATGCACTTGTCAAAGTCTCTGCTTTCTGTACTGCACTAAAGTAACGAGCACTGTCTCGCTAAAATATATGACCTCAAACCGTGATTCTGGACGAACATGTTAACACTGTGCTCTACCACCATTATGTGATTAGCTGGGTTGAAATTGTATAACTGGAGTCACTAAAAATATGACTTGCACACTTTTTATATTTGAGTCATTCAGTGAGCCCTCATGCCCTGGAAATTGGGACACCATCATCATGAAAAAGACAACTCATCAAAATAGACGTCTCATTATAGGATAAAAGTAAGCCATAAGAAGAACTTGCCAGCAAAACAACTGGTGTTTTATTTCCTTTACATTTGTTACCCACCTGTAGCTAAAGACAATTTTGTCTGCTAAGTAACAGTCTTGTACTCTTAATGCTTTCAATATGTTTCCCACAGAATCCAAATGAAAGTTAACATAACTAAGATTTTTGAAAAGTCAACCAAACATTTTGAGTAGAAGGAAATTCAACAGGACTGGAATATTACAATAATTGTTCAAATATTAAAATATTGGCTTTTAAATCTTCCAATTCTTTATTTCTTGCAATATTTCCAGATTATAAATTCCCAGAAATCAGATAGGATAAATGCTGCGTATTTAAAAAAAAGTGATTTATTTGCAATTGGCTCTAGCTGGAGGATCTATGTCCTGTTTTTGGCTGTGCAACAGGCAGATTCTCATGCAAGAACTTCATACTGCCTTGCTCAGAAAAGTCAGCAGCTGTGTGCCCATCACCACGAAGAACCCATTTAGTGGTGAGAAGCCCCTCCAGGCCTACGGGTCCACGAGCATGAATACGAGCAGTGCTGATCCCAACCTCTGCACCTACGAGAAAGAGAGAAGGATCTGTAAAAATGTGCTGTGTGTTGTTAAAACATTTCCCTATTTGTTAAATTAGATAAGAATGTGTCCGTCTGCATATTTTAAATGTTCAATAATGTTGCATTACATTTATACGGCATTAATATAGACTGTGCATCATTTAACTAACTCAAAACAAACTGATTTGCAAAAGAATTAGGTTTCATAGCCAAGTCATATGATCACTAGTCTTACCAAGACCAAAGCGATATCCGTCAGCAAACCGTGAACTGGCATTCCAAAACACGCATGCACTGTCCACCAACTGCAAGAACTGCTCTGCTGTCTCCTCTACAAAAAAAAGCCACAATTTTACTGTTAATTACTGTTAACAATTTTAATGTTACTTTTACACAAGCTACAGTAGTAACCTATTTTAAAGTTTTAATACCTTCATTGCCACAAGATGGCACTAGTGTCATACAAATAGTAGTTTTATTTTATTAGTAGATTTATTTGGATCATTATTTGTCCTACAAAATAAATAAATGAATAAAAAAAAATTGCCAGACAGACTAGAGAGAGCAAGAACTTTACCATTCTCAGTGATGATCACATCTGTGTGGGAGCTGCCATATTTATGAATGTGATCCACTGCCTCATACATGCTGTCTACAACCTCTATGCAGCACTCCAGGTCTCCATACTCGGTACGCAGTGACTTTACCTCAGATGGGCTGAAGGTCAGGTATGATGCAAATTTAGGGCCAGCATGTATCTTCACCTGGACAGGGCAAGTTATTAAAGAAGAGATCAGCATTATAATAAATAACATTTATGTGAAGGCTGATTTACACTGGCTAAAACAATGACAAATTGAGCACATCTATATCCAATAAGAATTTAGGGTATCAGCAGATTGCACCCTTTTCCATAGCCAGTGCTACTACTATGTAACTGTGCATGAATCAAAGAGGAGAAGGAGACATCTATAACCTTCAAAAACTAGTTTTTGTATTTCCTTATTTGTACAGTATGTTTTACACTCTACAGTGTGTTCACCCAGAACATTGTTTCCAAAAGTTTTCTTTCCCGGATAGACAGTATAGATAGGTAAATCTGCATTGATGACAATTACTTCATCTTTAGTAACTGCATTATTTTATATGGGATTATCAGTGCACCAAGCATTTAACAGAGAATAGTATATTAAAATATTAAAAGAGTGAAACTACATTAAAGTGTTCATGGCCTGCTCAAAAGTACCTGTTCTGTTCTCAGCAAGTCAATGATCTGATCAAACAATGGGGTCCGAAGCACATCTCTGTGAACTAGCAACGTTTCCATAGCATTGCAGGCTGCAGGGTAATCACATTTTGAATCTCTGACTGCGGGATGCAAAGAAAAGATTGTACTAAATTAATAGTTTTAAAAACCTCATAAATTACTAAATGTTTATCATTATTGTACATAAAATTCTTCTGCTGATGTTTACCGATTTGTATGACTTTATCAATGCTGGCCTCATGGTCGACATACACATGGCAGATGCCCTCACTGTGACCCAGAACAGGAATGCCTTTAGCAGCTCGCTGGATATCTCTGACCAGCTGAGACGAACCGCGAGGAATTATTAGATCGATCATCTTCTCCAGCCGACACAAGTCTTCCACTTCCTCACGTGTGCTTACCTACAACACAGACAGACAGACAGACAGACATAATTTAGTCATGGCATCATTCTCAGCAACATTAAGCCACTTGGCTGTTATACAACAACCCCCTGCTTTTGCTTTATCCTCCCCTTAATTACACAGTATAAATTACATAAAGATGCCACATCTTCAGTTAAGAAATGAAGTCACATATCTCCTGGCATCTTACCAGTTGAATTGCATCTTTGACAGCATGTAGGGATAAAGCCTCCTGCGCTAGCTCATGTAAAACACGGTTGGTATTTGCTGCCTCTTTTCCTCCCTTCAGCAGTAAAGCATTTCCGCTGGCAATAGCTAAGGCAGACACCTTTGTGGGGAAAAACACATTTTCAAACCAAATGGACAATACACAGGATAACAAGCATCGACATTAATCGAATGCACATTTTTAAGTATGAATAAGAGAGGGGTGAGACCTGAGGCAGGCAGTCTGGCCGCGATTCAAAGATGACAAGTAGTACACCAATGGGCACAGTGATCTGCTCCAGCTCAAGGTTGTTGGCCAAACGAGTTCTGCGCAGTACTTGTCCCACACTGTCCTGAGAGGACACTGCGATCTGGCGCAGGCCGATGGCTAGACTGCTCAGCTTAGACGTTGACAAACTCAGCCGCTTGATCATGGCAGGAGGCATTCGGCCTGTAATGTAAAAATATCAACAACACTTAGGTGACTCATCCACTATTAACACAATTGATCAAACAGCAGTGCTACAGTTTCATCATGTCTTAAACTGACAAAAAGTATTTGAGGAATGTGTAGATGGTTTTATTTATTTATTCCACTAAAATCTTTTTTTATTGCATATCTAATACAATCAAATGTACCTGAATTCATCGCAATTTCCATATCCTTTTTATTAGCTGACAAAATTTCATCTCTCTTCTCAGTCAGAAGGTCAGCCATGGCATAAATGATCTCACTCCTCTGAAAGAGGTAACATTACATGTAAAGAGACACATCATTACTCTTGCCTTTCATTAACTTACATATGACTCCAAAGGGTTAAAAACCACCAAATCTCTAAACAGTTAACATAGCATCATGGAAGAAAGCTACAATACCTGTTCTGGAAGAAGGGACGCCAGCGTCCTCCCTGCAGAACGAGCCATTTCTGTCTGCTGCTCCACTGTAGGCCCTGTTGAATTGGTAACAGAAAGTAAACAATCACCACAACACCCTCTTACAGATTAAGCCAGAGGTATACATGTTAAAATGTTTACATACCAGCAGGCTTGACTTCAGAAAAGAAGGTGCCCACTTTTTTGCCCTCTACAATGTCTGTAATCACATGGCCTGTGACTTTAGGGTGAGTGCCGTTAGCAATGACTACAGAAGTGCCCCCCTGGAGAGCCCATAGAGCAGCTTTCACCTGTGACAAGTGTGGTCAATACATCTTATTGCTAAAATTTTACCTGTATCCCTGTCTCAAACCAGCAATGAACTTTAAAAGGCTATGGTCAAACCTTAGCTTCCATTCCTCCGATGCCAACCCTGGATTTGGTACCATAGGTTATAGACTGCTGGTCCCCAGGGTAGAAAGTGTCAATTAATTTAGCATCATCAGATCCAGGAGGGCTGTCATAAAGACCTGTAAAAAGGCAAGATTAGAAAAAAGACTAGCTTGGGGTGTCTTCATGCTTGGGTTATTTTTAAACTGCATTTCCACCAGTCCTAGCTCAAAAGCTGAAAAATGTTTGACAACATAAAAACGCTTCCTTTATTTTGTCACTGGACCTCTATGTTTTTCCTCTGTCCCTTAGTTTGAAAAGCTATTTTGGCTTATTGCTCAGAAAGTTAAAAGAAAGTTTATCACACTACATTCTTCTGAAAAAGTCATGTATTGCAATACGGTATTAATTTCTTACCTTGTACATCAGAGAGCGCAATTAGGAGATCTGCTCTCATCTCCACTGCAAGCCGTGCTGCCAGACTGTCATTGTCCTTGATGCTGATCACCTGTGATGTAATGAAAGAGGGAATATGACTGTCTAAAGGATGAGACAAACTACAATAACATTATAAGCCGATCACTGGATACTAGCAAATGCACCAGAAAGTTTTCAAAATGCATTTGCATGCTTAAAATGCATTTGAGCAATAAGCAGGTTAACCATGATATTCTCCAACAGGACTATAGTAAATTAATATAGACACTATATGATCGAATATAAACATAAATGCAGAGTGCATAAACCAGTACAATAAAGGAAATAGAGAAATAAGTTAGCATCTTTCCATGAAAGTGCAAGAAATAAGAGGAAAATCAAGCTGTGTTCATGTCATCTAATAAGCTGTTTTTCCAAGCCTCTTGTACACAGCATGCATGTGTTAACAGCGCTTGCTCAGCATTCAGTTCTCAAAGGCTAGTGGGGGGATTCAGGATATTCTGACAGCCCTTCATCCCCCTGCAAGGCCTTCTAAGCTCTATACCCACATTTACCCCCTGCAGGTCACTGTTAGGCTCTGGGGGAGGCACCACTGCATCATTAGTGTTGATTATGGGCACGATGTTCATACGTAGAAGCTCGTGCAGTGTGCTGTTCAGATTTCGTCTCTTCTGGTCATCATGAAAGTCCAAGTTTGTGACTAAGATCTGGAAAGGTAAAAAGAGCATTTAATATACTAGAAATACGTAAAATCATAAACAACCACATTTGTTTATTTATTTATGTACAAAGGAAAGTCAAATAGATTCCATATACATTTGAGTAGACTCTGCATCATATATACAGTGGGGGGAAGTAATTATTTGATCCACTGTTGATTTTGTAAATTTACCCCTTACAAAGTAATGCACAGTCTAAATTTTATGGTGGGTTTATTTTACACAGAGAGAGACAGAATACAAAAAGAATCAGAACAAAAAAACAAAAGGTTATAAATTAGTGAAATAATTATTTGATCCTATACCAAAAAAAGCAAGATTTCTGACTCTCTCTGACCAAAATTAGTCCTGTCCCTTTTGGAAAATCCTACTAATATCAACTCATTATGTGTATACAGTGAAAGACACCAGTCACAGAATCAACCTCTTCCATTCAAACCTCTCCACCATCATGGAAAAATCCAAAGAGCTGTCAAAAGGACATCAAAGATAAGTTTGTAGACCTGCACAAGACCATCAGAATGTTGCCTTGGCCATAAGGTTTGGGTCATTGTCATGCTGGAAGACCATCCACGACCCATTTTCAGTGTTCTGGCTGAGGCAAGAGGGTTCTCATCCAACATTTTGCAGTGTATGGCCCTGTTCATTTGGTGAAGTCTTCCTGTAACCTTAGCAGGGAAACAGCCACAAAGCAGAATGTTTCCCCCTCCATGTTTGACAGTGGGGATGGTGTTCTTGGGGTCATATTCTGCATTTCACTGCCTCCAAATATGGCGAGTCGAGTTCATGCCAAAGAGCTCAATTTTGGTCTCATCTCATCACATTCTCCCAAGCATTCTCTGCATAAATCAGGTGTTCATTGGCAAACTTCAGATGGACCTGTTCATGTGCATTCTTGAGCAGAGAGACCCTGGTGTGTTACCAATAGTTTTCTTGGTGAATGTGGTCTCAGCTTTTTTGAGCTTTTTTTGACATTAAGAATCTCCTTCTGTGTAATTCTGGGCTGATCCCTCACCTTTCTCAGAATTATGAGGTGAGATCTTGTATGACGCACCAGAGCGAGGGTGACTGACTTACCTTGTATTCAATTTATTTTAAATTAATCACACCAACAGTGGTCTCTTTCTCACCAAGCTTTTTGCTGATGGTCTTGTAGCCCATTCCAGCTTTGTGCAGGTCTACATCTTGTCCCTGATGTCCTTTGACAGCTTTTTGGTCTTGAGTTGGTATTAGGAGTTCCTTACTAAAAGGTACGGGACTAATTTGGGAGTGTGGTGGTCAGAATTCTTGCTGATTGGTAGGTAAATACTTTTACTTTTACTCGATCAAATAAAAATTTTATATAATATTATTTTTTAAATTATAGATTTATTTGATGTTCTAAACTGTACATTTCTTTGTAAGGGGGTAAATTTACTAAATCAGCAGGGGATCAAATAATTATTTCCCCCACTGTGTGTGTATGTGTGCGTGTGTGTATATAAACATACCTGTGCTGTGCAGGTGCTGTACTGAGTGAACATAGCCTCATACAGTGCCATCAGTCCACTCTGTCCTGCAGCAGCACATGCCCTTGCCTCCAGCACAGGCAGAGCCTGCAGATAAAACCACAGATCTGTTCAGCCAATGTTTACACTATAGCACATCATCGATTACAATTCATTCAACTTCTTTTAAAAGCAATGTGATGTAAATAAATGGGTTAATATGGTTGTGCTCACCATATCTTTAAGCTGATTCTGTCCTGAATGAAGAGCTTGTCTGACGCTCTGAGAGAGAAGAATCTCATGCCTCAGTCTCTGTTTCCCAAAGGCTACAGCTCCACTGGTGACAATCATCATTTCTCTGCCCTGGTTTTGAAGCACTGCCACCTTAAAAGACCACAAAACATTAAAATACATTTTTGCATGGTATACAACATCCACTAGTTCTATTCATGTACAGATGTGTAATTCTATTGCACAGTGAGTTGCCTTTAATGTTTGTAGAATAACATGCAATAAAATAAAAAATCAAGTCTGAACTCTTTTACCTGTTCTACAATAGAGGCAAGCCTTCCGAGTGCAAGGCCGCATTCATCGCCACGAGTTACGACAGCGCTGCCGAGTTTCACCACGATCCGTTTGGCCTGTCGCAATTCGCCACGGTGTGCAAACGACTTACCATGGGCACGAGCCAGCGGCACTGTAAAAAAAGAAGTACATTACTCCAGTGAATGACAGATGGGGAGGTACAGGTGTGTGTTGGGAGAGACCCAAGAAAAGGGCAGCAAGTAAAAATAGCATGCACATGCGGCGTAATGCAAGCGATGTGTTAGCAAGCAGGCGGTGGCATCGGATTAAGGAAAAAGTGTACATCAACATTAATGACAAATATGTAGAGACAGCTGCTGGCATGCTGTGGGTGGAATGAGACAGGCAGACACTGGAATGAATGTTTAAATATATAAAAGCTTTAACTGTAAACTGGTCTTTCTGCAAGTGTTAACGGTCCACTGTACCTTTATACACCATCATCACAATCAGGTCTTAAATTCATTTCCACTCAGGGTGATCAGAGCATGTTTGTACTATAGTCCATACTAGGGATGCACCGAATATTCGGCCACCGAAAATTTTCGGCCGAAAATGGCCCAGAAGTGCATTTTCGGTTTTCGGCCGAAAGACTTTGATCACCGAAAAAATGCGGCCGGAACAGTTTGTTGTGATGACGCAAACAGAAACCGCGGCCCGCACGTGCATGTCTGAAACAACATGTCTGCAGTGTGGACGTATTTCAGTATATCTGCGAAAGACCCACGGATAGCGATTTGCAAAACATGTAATGCCGAAATTTCGTCTGCAAAGACTTTCTCCACGTCGGGTTTAATTTATCACCTGAAATCCAAACATCCCGATAGCTATGCTGAATATGAGAGGAACGCGGCACAGAAAAACAAAACCCCTCCGAGCATGCGCACTCCGTCTGTGGTGGACGTTTTTAAAAAGGCAGGAAGTTTCTCAGTGATAGTGTTGTATTGTATCTTTAAGCAGTTGCACTTGTTCTGAATGCACTTTGTTTTTATGAAAGAACATATTTAATTTTACAACCTTTCAGCAGGACAGAGGGCCTGTACATTATTTTTTAATGTACACGAGTGCATTTAAGTTAAACATTTAAGTTTGAATTTTAATTTATTTTATCCTGTGCATTGTTGCAATGTGCTATAAATAAATATTTTCATAATTTGTAATTGATTTATTCTTTGAAACTTTAATATTAATTTATGCAATTGAAATGCCTTGATTTTAGTAAGGTTAGTCATAGACATAAATGCAATGGTAATAATAATTGGCATAATTTCTTTCGGTGTTTCGGTTTTCGGCCTTGCTTTCCTTTTTTTCGGGTTTTGGGTTTCGGCCCAGAATTTTCATTTCGGTGCATCCCTAGTCCATACATATGAAATATGGGTCTGTCAGCTTGACTGTCAGCGGTCAGGTTCTTATGACTCAATTTTGCAAACAGAAAACCATGATTATTACTACTCATTAAAAAGGAGTTGAAAACACGAGGTGTGCGTATTGTCTGCTAGATCAAATATTGTTACTTTAATATTAACTCTGCAGCATGGTCTAAATTATTTGCAATTTGCTCAAATTAACCCATACAACACACACCCTAACCTTCCATAATCCACCACCCAGTCAATAAAACATAATGACAATGTTGAAGCTGCCACATCAGCAAAGCCACACAACAGACTCCAGTGCTGACAGCCTAGAATTCAGAACGGAGTACGAACCCGGTGAATAAAACAATGTATTTAGGAAGAAAAAGAAACAACAGACACACAAATGAGGAAAAACTATACATTCATTCTCACCAAAACATTCACAAGGACATGAAAGAAACATTATAGAAATATCAAAACTAATAACATTCAGTTTTGATTTAAAGGTTGGTTGAAATGTTTTTTAAACTCACTTTTTCCTGAAGATACAGCTCTTGTGAAGTTCCGGGTGGTTTTTGGACCCACAGAGAGCCGGGAGCACAGGGACAGCCTCTGCAGTAACATGTTGATCGTTCTATTCACTGAAAAAGCAAACAGCAAGCACAACAAGCATTAGCACTGAGATCAAATTCTCTGTTTTTACCATTAAACACTCTTAAATTTGTGTTCAAGTATTTAAATACATACTTTAAATTTTTTCAAATGTTTTCAAAAAGATGTTTCACTAAATACATCAAGAGTGTTTGTGACTGCGATGGACAACATACAACGTACACAGAGAAGGAAGAAAAAAAAAATGCTTGAAGTAAGTAACTTTTGGGAAACGTTTTTCTTTTTGGGTCATTCAATATTTTTTTTCTTACTGTTTCATTTAAACACTTTTGTAAAATAAGTTCTCAATTTGAAAAATCAGTTCTTTCAGCAATGGGACCATTAAAAAAACTTTCCAGCAATAGAACAATGTATTACAATTAACTCAAGATGTGTCCCTGAAGTTTCCTTCTGTACCTTTGTGATTGGGCCAAAAGTGGGACATGGCAATGTTTTTCTCAGCCACTACGTCTAAGTTAATACTGTATAAATCTATTTTACATTAACCAAATTTAAGAAAAATTAATCTCCCTAAATTAACTGACCATCAAGCTCAATAAGTAACTTGTGAACTTCGGTGATTATTTTATTTTTAGCAATTAAGTAATTTTTTTTTTTTTTTTCTTCAAATCTTGTTTATAATTGTGTTTGCCTATTTTAACTGTGGTTAACACTTCTCTACATTAACCACAATACCATTCAATTAGTTGTAGCTGGTGGCACCAGGGACAATAAACACTGCATCCCTACCTAAAGAAAATGATTGATCTCACCTCTACACATCAGCTTTCAAAGGGCCAACCTTCAGTATTATACCAGTGCTCTAACCAGCTGAGCTGAGACTCTGCCATAATTCAGCACCAAAGTATCATACATCATCTTTGCTTTTTGCCCCTCAGAATTCAGTTTTGTGGTCTCCACTCATTCTACACTGGATTGTTATTAAACAAAACTTTTATAATATCATCACTGTTAAACACTGAGTAAGCAAAGAAGCTCATGTCTTTGTTTTCTTTACTAATAAGTGCTTTCAGCATCAGAAATCTGTTTACTTCTCACAAGAACTGCACAGCACCACCCGATTAACACCAAAGTCCCTGAGCATGTGTCAGAACTGTCATTTTTTTTTCATAGTTAATTTACACACAAGTGAAATTATTAACTTTCGGGAAACTGAAAAAAATCCAAATTCATCTTCATCAAACACACACACACACACACACACACACACACACACACACACACACTGTATAAAATCCCCTCTGAAATATTTATTTAATCTCTTCTCTGGTTTCTTCTTATTCCACTGATGCAATTCTGTGCTTTAGTCCAGGAAGGCTGCAAAAGGATGTAAAAAGCAACATTTCTCTTCTTTAGGAGATGTTTAATACACCAGTATAAAATGGCCAGTATAAATACACTCATACACCACTTTTACTCCATCAGCTCCTGCTCTACTACAGCACTGTGCCCCTGGCGCGCGCGCGCACACACACGTCATTTCCGCTTAGCTACCATGCGGAAGTAAAGATGAAGCTTGTGTATTGATCCAGATTTTGTCTCCAATATTAGTCTGTTTACAGCGTCCTTCTAACTCATACACTGCACAGCGAGCTTTGAGCAGTCAGCTCTTACACCAGACTAGTCTATCTGCATAATGTTAGGCTAGGAATATCGCTTAGCTAAAAAGCTAATTAACTACCAGTTCATGCAACATGGAATGTCTGCTAAAGACCCAGCTCTTATGAATAAGTTTGTGCTTGTGAATAAGCGTGGTGATGATGATGATAATGATGATGATGCAGGAGTTCAGAAAGTCCATCAGACATGTGCCTACAGAACATCGTGACAGAACCTGCCACATGCTTCTCTTACAAACTCCACAATAAGGTCCACTCCTGCATCAGCTCACTCATAACAACGCTAGCGCTTTACACACACATTTTTATATATATACATATCATACATTCTTACATACCCAGACTCCCCAAAACAATCCAGCATCGATTCTGGGTCAAGTTTACAGTCAGCACACAGCACAAAGTGCCACATCAGCTCCCCGTACCCGGTGCACACGCAGGTCCCCGCCGTGTTGACGTCCGTGCGTTCTCACACCCACATTCCGTATAATCCCGCCTCCTTTTGAATGCGATTGGTTGCCGGCAATACAGCTATTCAATTAGACGGGTAGGAAATCGTTCGTAGCTTGTTTATAAACATTCATAGCAAATATGAGCATTTACGAACAGTCTCTGGAAATAATTAAAAAAATTTTAGTTAATTCCTTATAAAAAAAAACATCTATATTGTTTTATTTTATACATTTTCTTAGTTCATTTTGAAATAATATTCCGTAGGTAAAAGGTCACGTCCCCAGCCAATCAGCGCCAGATATGAGTCACGTCACCGGCCAATCAGCGAATCGCTTGTCTAGCCTGTTGGCCAATACTTGTGCAGAATGCGGGATTTGGTTGGAATGCGGGTGTAAATAATTAGTCGGCGGCTAATTATCTACGTGGAAGGCAGTGTTACCAAGTCTGAGCTTTTATTCAGACACATGCCGCATTTTAAAATACAGACATTTGCGACCAGGAATAAGACACTTTTCGTTATAATTATAATACAGTTATTTATTATCAGAACATATTATCATATGTTGACTTGGTAATTGGCAGTTCTTTTTTTTATTAACGACAGTTTAATAATACAAGTCGTCCTTGGGACTCCTAAATAATAAGTACGCTATTAAATAAAATCCTCTGCATTGTGGTGCTTTGTGAATATAACAGTTGCTTTGACTCAAGTTATGAATTTAAACCAGTGTATGTGGTTTGAGGGAGTTCTGAATTGCCATTTAGGTGCTTTAGAGGGCGCAGATCTGGCAACCCTAGTGTGAACTCGGATCCCTGGTTTCAAAATATTGTCATAGAAAAAGAATGTGTGATGAAGATCAGCTGCGTCTTGCAGTTACAGTGGGGGAGAGGAAAAAAAGAAAAGATTGCTGCTATTTGTGTTGCTAACCGTGAACCCTGGCAGATAATGGAAGAAAAAAATTAATTAAAGAAGTGTTCACATAGAATTTAAATAGTACAGATAATTTAGAAAACTATGTCTTTGGACTGTGTAAGGAAGCCAGAATACTTTGAGGAAACCCCCAAAGCATGGGGAGAATATGCATACTCGACCAACACAGGGTGGAGCTAGGAGTCAAATCCCCAACCTGAGAAGGACCAAAACATGCTCACAACTAAGCCACGAGTCTTCTGGGATGTTTTTCACAAATTGGAAATTGAGTGTAGAGGCCTGATATGAGGTCATATTTTCAATTTATTTAGGTGTTGAATGGAGTTGAGGTCAGGACTTTTTTAGTAGGGCACATGTGCATGCCAACTGTAGCAAATCATGACTTTATGAACCATGCTTTGTGCACAGTATCACTGTCATGCCGTAAAGTTTTCCAGTGAAAGGAAATTGTTAAATCTGTCCAAACATTTTTACCATGGTGAGCTTTGACCAGACAAAAATGAGCACAAAGAACAGTACTAATATAAAGGTCATATTAATATAATCGGATTCTAGCTAATACATATTGTTCTGCTTAGCTTATAATGAAGTCTTATAGTAGACACTTTCAAACTCCAGGGGGCAGTGCAAGCAAACAGAATACGCTAAGATAAACACAATTGTCAAAATGTTCAAGAAAATTTATTTAAATACAGTTACAGAGTTTGTTTTGTTTTAAACAAATGCTACACCAATCCTACAGGACAAACCCTGTTCTTTGGCAGGAAGGCCTCACTGAAGAGATTCAGCCAGATGTTTTTACAGAGCTCATCGTTCCAGTCTGCAGTTACTTAGTTACAAGTTCTTCAGAGGCCTGTTGGAGTCATTATGTCAAGGCATTGCAGCCATAAGTGAACTGGATTGCATGCATTACTGTTTGCCATATGTTGCTGCCCCTCTATGTGTAGCCTTGTTTTTATATCTTTGTGGGGGCCAAATGTCTCCACGAGGATTTTTAATAGGAATATTCAACATTATAGGGATGTTTGGCTGGCACTCATATGGAAAATGATGATGATGATGATTAATACCACTGATACTGACATTGAATACTACTACTTATAATAATAATAATTATAATAATAATAATGATGATGATAATTACTATAGCAACAAGAACAATACAACTACTACTACTACTACTACTACTACTAATAATAATAATAATAATAATACAAATTCTTACAAAAAACTCCTGCCTGATCATATCAACTTAACTCACACTGTGAAGACTGTGTGAAATTTGTTTTAGAGTTCAGATTTTAGATTAGCGGATAAAACAATTAATGCCCCTCACCAGTGGAATGTTATGTAAATTTATAAAGGAAAAAAAATCTCTTTAATGTTCTGTAAAAGTAAATATAATCTGCAAATAATTCAAGATTTACTACATGAATTTGTTGAAAAAGATGTTTCAGGGTGGTTTCTTATGTGAAGTGCATGGATGGGTTTGCTGTTTTCAATAAACCATTCCATGGATTATTTAACACTTCCTCTCAAGACTCAACCAGAATAAGAGGATCTCCTAAGGTACTAAAATATGCATCTCTGTGTGCATGTGTGTATGTGTGTATGTGTGTGTGTGTGTGTGTGTGTGTGTGTGTGTGTGTGTGTGTGTGTGTGTTTGAAGGAACAAACTGAACTGGGATAGCTAGAGAGCTAGCTACACTTACACATATTATTCTGTATTGACTTACACAATATCAAATCAAACATATCTGCAAGTTGAAAGATAACAGTTGTTATCGCCATTTTCTACATTAATCAAACTACACAACCACAGAGACCCTTCGGACAATCAGGAGGCTCACCCAAAAAGAGCAAATAAAAAATATATATTGAGACCACATGCTATTTTCTTCTTTGTCAGTGTTGTTTTATAATCTGTAATTTTAGTAATAAAAAAGGTTAGTGAGATTTGCATTTAATTTTTAATAATGATTTAATAACAATAGTTTTTTTTTATAATTAAATAAAGTTTTTTTGAGACCACAGCAAAGACCCCCCTGCTGCACACAGTAAACAGTTTGTGTGGGTGGTATGGAGTGATGACTCTACTTGAAATTGACATTGTGACATTTCAAAAAGGAAATGTTCAACTGAAATAACAGTTTTACAAGAAGCAGGCACATTACAGCACAGAGAGTCTTGCATCAAAATAATGACACAAGCAATGACAGAGTGAATCAAACTTCCTTCTCAATAACAAAAGCTACAAACACATTGTGCATAGAAGACCAAAGGCAAGATTGCCTGGCAACCAGCAGAGGAATAAAAAAAAAATAGTGTGGCTAATATCCTTATCTTTATTGTATCTGTTTGTTGGGAATAATGCATTGTGATTGATTAAAGCCCGATTTTTTAGCCACATAGCCAATCAAGGTAAAATGTGTCTTATATATCTAAATCTGTAGTTGCCTTCTTTTTGCTCACTTGCTCAGTTGAAAAACATTAGCTGCCATCAGTCAGTCAGCTTTTAGCAGGCATTAGCTGCCATTACATTTGAATGGTTTTTCCATTTAACTGATACCACTAATCAACCACCAGATTATATTTTCACACGAATGCTTTAAAATTGAGAAATACCCCTTGCAGCTATATTTTAAATATAGTTTATAAAAAGTGTAACAAATTACTTAAGAAGCATCTCTTATGGAGTAAGAATTTAAAATTCCTCAGTTATGATGAATTATAAAGTCTAGTAGGCTATTTTATTTAGCTATTGAAAATCTTATTGATAAAGTTGTGTGTAATAGCTGAGATGTTTTTCATATGTATTATGAATAAAACAATTAATTTAGTTTTATTTAGTTAGTAGTTGGTAGCAAGTAGTGGGTTGACACAAACAGTAACTTCCACAAAGTCAGTTTGTAAAATAGGAAACGGGACTAAACAATTTTAGTAACAGTAAAATCATGACTGTTTCACCCCACAGTGAATAGGCTTTTATTACTAAATATAACTACCTAATAAACTTAGAATTAGATTAGCCATAAAATGATGTCTTCCAGAATATTTGTGCTCAAAGAGAACAATATGTTTTACATTAATTATGTTTCTGTGATCCAAGCATGTTGTCCTATGCATGATGCATTAAATTAAATTAAATAGGATAAATCTGTTCCCCTTTTGGAGTCCATATGTTTTCTCCAGAAGGAAGCTGGATGGAAATGAGTTTAATGAATTATGCATTTGGGGCCACAGAGGCACCAAGTGTGTTCTAACTATGTGAGGTCAATCATGCACCATTCTGTATGACCATGTCCTTTAACATAATTTCCTTGATTCCATGAATTCTTTTCATTCTAAAAATACCACAACACATCTATGTAGGCCTCTGTTCCAGAGTTCTCAGATGAACATACAAATATTATACTGTTTCATTCACATTATAGAAGTAAAACAATTTTAAGTTAAAGACTATACTTCAGAGTAACAAAATTGAATTTCAGCTCCAAATTCACATCTTTTACAACTGCATTTTACATTCCCAACAGTGTTTTTTTTTTTTTTTATAAAAAAAGTATTCTCTGTCATTTACTCACTTTAAATTTTTACTTTATCTACTATCTTGGTCAGGGTTGCATTTATATGTAGCCAATCCCTGGAACACTGAGCATTAGGAGAGAATACTCTACACAAATAGACCAAAGAGGGAAAGCCGATCTGTTTTAGTGTCTCATGTACAACATTTACTGTTGGGGGAATACAAAAACTGCATTTAGACAGTAACCTGAGTTCAGTATTGTTTATATGTCACACTTTTTACCATCACTTACATTATAGCACCTACAAGTGTAATTAGTTTCTGCACCAGACTGCCTTTATCTCTCTCTCTCTCTCTCTCTCTCTCTCTCTCTCTCTCTCTCTCTCTCTAAATTGATTAAACTCTTGTTAACAAGAAACTGTGAAATGCAAATTCTTTTGTCCTGCAGATTTTCTTTCCTGGAAACTTAATAAACAAAGACAACAACTGACAAAGTGCTGACATAATCAATAAATGCTAAATAAACATCTAATAGAAAAGCATTAAACTGTTGTTAAAGAACATCAGATTTTTTAAAGGTCTATTACAAGCTTTAGATTATGTAATGTATCCACCATTACTGAAAATAAATGCATAACTTTCTGATTCAAGATTTAAAACATGCAGTGGTATAAAAAATATAAAATATAAATACAAGTATAAAAATGAATAATTGTTACTTGTTATTTGTAATAATGAAGGAATTAAATATTTTTTGTTTACTTTCCTTTTCCCATAAAGTATACATAATTTAGCACTCGGTTGTAAGTAAGCTAAGATATTTTTTCTTTTTTTTTGTCTTGTGGATGTGGATAGATCAGTACCTTAAAGTATGAAACGACTTTATTCTGTAGTGTTGCAAAAAATGAAACTATTCTTTCCTGTTTCATGTTTCCTCTTTTTTTTTTTAACTGCACATTGTTTTCTACTTTATATGGGAACTGAAAACGCTGATTTAAACAAATGAACTTTCTATACTTGAAAACTTGTTCCATTTCACTCTGTTTGCAAAATGCTGTTAATGAGTCCTAAACATAAACACGAGCAGATTGCTATGGATATGACCCACAGGAGTAGAAAGATAAGGTACACAAACTTCTCCCATTTTTATAGGTTAAATATGCTTTTTAGAACACGTTTGCTCCATAGACTATCTAGTGTCAGCACTCATTGTATCTTCTCTTTTCCCTTAGGACATTACCCACAATGAAAGCAGAAAAACAAAATACATGTACAATGGCTGTAATGTAATCTTGGAGACAGATTTTTACAACAGTGTTAAATATTTTAGCATAGGTTTTAATGTATTTCCTGTGAAAAAAACAAACAAACATGCTTGCTTTGTGATTGATGAAAGCTTGGCTCAGAAGCCAGATCTGGAACAAAGGAAATTGTGGTGAAACAATACCAGCTAGTGTGAAAGAGAGTGTGCATTATGAATTGAGGCTAAGGGAACCAAATTGTCTTCCTTCTACAGTTCTGATAATCTGTCTTTACTTTTCTTTTTAAATTGTCTCCCCTTTCCTTTTTCAGTGCACACGCTCACCCCCACACACACATTATTTAGACACACATACAAATGCTCCATTCTAAGCTAGACTTTATAGAGAACACAGAAAGATAGTGAGTAGGGGCTTGTGAAAGTGAGATTGAGGAAAGGGAGGGAGAAAGCTGGAGGAAATCCCGCCTACTCCAACCCTCTTACAAAGGACATCAAGAATGGGAAAGACCTGCTGAGGAATACAAGCCAACAACCTAGATAACAGAGGGAGACCCAGAACGGGACCGAGAGAGGGAGAACGAAGAGAGGAAGTGAGAAACTTTTTAAAAAAAGGGCTGCACAAATGGAAGAACAGCAAGGTAAAGCATGCGCATCCTTTTTCATACACACTTTCTTGCATGTGTGTAATGTGGCTGGTAAAATGTAATCAAGATTAGTTGGGAAAAGGCCACAAAAAGCTGGAGGTTAAGTTGAGGTTTTCATGCTTTGATTGCATCCAGATGGCTTTTAAATGTTTTTTCCTGTTCTGGAAAAAAAGACTTGGTCATGTCAAAACTTCTTAAGCCTTTATATCTAAGGTAAAGATAGTACTTTTTGCTTTTTGTACCGGATGTGATTTGTTCAGTATAAACCACTGTCTGATGGCTTTTTTGCTAAATATAGGAATTGGACAAGTTTTGGACATATGATATATAAAATATACACTGCTTATTTAAAGGTTAAAACAAAAAGATCTCTAATAGCCGTCTAAAGTTTGTATCTGACCAAGAAAACCTCACCACAATATACTCAGGCTGTATCAGACAACCTGCAAGTCTGTGAGAAAATATTCTGTACTACTGGAAGCTACTGGAATGTTTGCACCCGGCATTAAAGCATTAGGGAGTCTCAAAGACACTGATGTACATCACTGGATGCTTAATTTAATACTGTCCTTCCATTAAAGTCAGATGAGCAGGTAATGGAGGATATTGAGCTCCTGAAAAGGAATACACAATACACTGAATGGGCCTCTAATGTCTCCATACTTGGCTGCTGGGCTCTGTCCAAACAATTGTAGCTGACAAGGAGTCTGGGAGGGAGGGGTGGGGAGGTTGCTTTATTGCTGCAAAGTCTGAGACAATATCTGTATGGGTCTGAGGGGAGAATGAGAGAATAGACTGTTATGTAACTTAGATGTTCACTCTGCTATTGCACTCAGGCCATCTGGAAACCAAGCTATCTCACATTAGAGGAGACAATGCTGGCAATGCATCCAATCAAAGTCTGTAGTTAAATTAAAACAGTTGAAATGAGGATTATAACTGCCCTTAACCTAAAATAGAATATGTAAAATGTTTGGGAATGTATTTACCATTCTCATGTTACAGAAGGTTCAGAATAGAGCTAGCCACCGCCCAGTGTCTATCAATAAGCCCCTTATTTTACTGCTCTGGGGAAAACTAGACTTCCGGGCCCTGTTCAGTGGGCTTCCCTTATTATTCCAGTCATGTGTCAATTGAGGAAGTTGCCCAAGAGGGGCCCAAGTGATTCCCTATCGTCGTTATTTATGACATGCAAGGCTTCCCTGCAAGAGAGGAAATTATTACAGTCAAACAAAGGTCATATACAACAAAATGATCAGTGATCAAAATGTATAAAATACCAGTGAAAATGTAACAAAAAATAAATGAATGTATTGTGAATAAACGAACTGAGTTTGTATAAATATCTCCACATTTAAACCAGTTCATTTCAGTATTATATGCAACAGTAGCTCATAATGCATAGCAACATTTAGAAGTAACAAGTAAGAAGTAAGTGTGTTACAGTGTATGTGCCAGCGCTATAGGTGTGGGTGAGACTAAAACAAAAAAATTATTTAGTGTGACATTTTAGGTCTAGGTTGGAAAAAACTGTTGCTCTCAAGTGCAGAAGTGATGCATTTGCTGTTAGACATTTAAAAACTGTCTATGTGCATAAAATCTTCACAGCAGCTTGTTAAAAATCACAACTAAATCAAATAACAATGAAGTTGCCTACAACCATATAATGTATGCTTAGACATAAGAAAAAAACTAGCAATGACTACAAATTAATGAAAAAATTGTTTCCTGTTCAGCTCATTCATATGTATTGGGATACTGTTAATGGCTACATTTTGGTAATAGCGTAATAGAATAGCAGCATGTGGAGAAATCAAAAGCTAAATTAGATGGAGCATGTCTTTAGTAACTATGCCTTTGTCACACATATAAAGCAAGTATCAAAATCACAGGCTATTCATTAATAGAAACGGTTGTAATTCCTTAAAAAAAAAAAATTCATTCCATAGAAATGCTGTGAGTGAAGACTGAAGAAATTGTGATTTTAGTGCTCCCCACCCAGAGCTTCCTATAAAGGAAGTTTTTGTGGTGAGTAATCCTTATCCTGGCATTAAATGATAAGACAAATTAAGGAGTACCCCTGCAGTGAAGTGAAGTGAGGCATTGTTAGCTGTTTGAAAGAAGTTTAACATATCGATCCTGTATTGATCCTATTAGTTTTAAACACTGTAGTATTGTTGCATGGATCACATTATCATTGATGGCGTTATCACCAGTGAGCTATTCCAAATTCTGAAAGCTCGAATATCACAAGCATAGGAGCTTATTTTTTACCAACCTGTTGGCATGTTCTTTTTAGCCAAAGGCATTGGTTCATTTTAGATAAAGATTTAAATGGAATGCACCAAAAAGTTTAGTTGTTGAGACAAGACCATTGTGCTTTGATGACATCATGGAAAAGTGGAAGGGGGGTTGTTGTGGCATGAGTAGCTCTGTCTTGCAGCTATTAGTCATTTCAAAGCCAGACCACACAGTACAGACGTGCTGATTTCCTCTAACACCACACCAGTTACTCAACTGACATTCTGTATCAGAGTGGGCATTACTCATGTTTCAAAAAATACACCTGGACCTACCGTAAATAAAATTAACCTAAAGCAAAGATTTGTGAGTATTCTTGTGATTGAATGGTTAGCAGAGGTGTGAAAGAATAAAGAGCCAGAAAAGATGTCTAATATAGCAGTCTTAATGCATTTTTTTCAAAAATATCAGCCACTTGAACTAATTTTGTTTAATTAGAAAGGAATTGTATTTATCTCATTTTAGATCTACATCTATAGCATTTCTGCACTTGTTTGAAAGCAAATCTAAATAGAATGCAAACATTAACTTCAAAAATGCGACCATATGTAGTCACACGTGGGTTTCCCATGCAGACCACCCAACCATGCACTGCAAAAGTTTTGACTTTTGAACTGTAAGCACAACTCTTGCTTGCAACTGTTAATAGATGAAAGATTGTTAGTCAGTTTCAAAACTACAATCTTATAATATTTTATTTCTTCTACAGACTCAGCTTGGCATTATTTTAAATGTGACTAAAAACGTCCTTAAGGAGTGAATGTGTCACTCTGACTAGGTATGACAACAAGAACTTGACATCTGGCATACATCCTCCTCACTGCTGACATCACTTATGCACAAACCATTGCTGGCAGACAATGTGGTGAATTATAAACATTTCTTCTAACAGTGCATTTTAAAGAGGGGTTTTAGTTCCATCTCAGGTTTAAAACCTTTCTTTTAAAATGTCTAAGATTATTTAAAACTCATTTGATTATCCCTAACCCTAACCCTAATCCTAACCCTAACCCCAATACATCAGATTGTAGCCTTATCTTATAATGAAAATGCATAACTCACTGCAGTGGAAAGCGCAGTTTGGTTATTAAGATGAGGTTTTGTGGCTAAAAAAACTGACACATCTAACAAGTGCAGACTAAAGCAGATAATTCAGGGTTTGGTCAGTCTGATATGTAGATGACTGTGCTGGCTCAAGACCTTATGTTTGGTTAAAGGTATATTCAGAAACATGCAATGTCATCAATATAATTATCATGTCATTTTAAAATATGGTTTAACCTTGATCCTTGATTTACTATAACATACTTTTAAATATCTAGATGTTGCTTTCCTACCACTTATTCTCTTCAGGTCATTAAAGTTGCTCTTATTATGTAAAATGAGTAACAGAATTCGTGTATATATATATATATATATATATATATATATATATAAGTTCCTCTAGAGCAGTGATTCTCACATAAATAAAATGTGACTCTCCAAATTGTTAGTCTAGATTAACCTTTTCCAAAATAATTTTTTTCTTTATAATATGTCAAGAGCCATTTATCATAACAGTGTTATGTCCAGAGTTAGCTTTAAATGTCAAAACATGGAGCATGAAAAATGTCCACATCCATTTTAGTTAGAATGTTATTGTTATACAAACCAAACTGTTAGTGCAATGCTAAAACTGTCCAATTTTCAGTAATCAGCCTTAAGGAACTAAGATTTATTGATAATAGAGCCCCTTAACTGTAATCCTACTCAACTACGGAAGGTATAAAACAGGATCTACTGTTATTTACTGTGGACTTTTGACACAGTTCTTCCACACTCAATGGATTGCACTACCTCAGCCAAATGAGGATAAGTACAGACAAGCCTTACCAATGATACACATTTCAGGCTATGACAGCTTCAATCCTAGACACCCAGGCTACATTTTCAGACAACATAGTGTGGCTAGCAAAATTCATAGGAAGTACAAAAGTAAATTCCTTTTAACATACAGAAAACATCCAGAGGATGAATAGCTCATGAGGGACATAAGACTAACTACTCAGGGTAAGTGTTTCCTCACTGTTATAATACAGCTGTAACATATTTTTTACTATGATATTTCAAACATTATGTATGCATGCCTATTTGTTTTTGGTTTCTCCATAGTAATGGTTTTCATTTCCTGGATAAATTAAAGCAGATAAACACAAAGCAGGAAACTGTATTGTTAATGGCAATGGAGTCTCCAGGAAATTGATGTTTTCTTAACACAGTGCTCTATGATATAATTGTAGTAAATTAGTTTATCTAAACATTCCCAGAGAAGCAAATCTAAATATATATACAGTTGTAATAAATACCTTTTGAATATTGATTAGCTGAGCCTTGTACAAAGCCATGTTAAAATCCTCACATTTAAAAACTGAATTCTTTCTTTCTTTCTTTCTTTCTTTCTTTCTTTCTTTCTTTCTTTCTTTCTTTCTTTCTTTCTTTCCTTCTTTCTTCCTTTCTTTCGTTCTTTCTTTCTTTCTTTCTTACAAAAATGGAGGTATGTAAGAATAACGTCCCTTTAGCTTTGACTCTAGCCAACAGCAAAAAGTGCTATGCATGTGGTCTGACACAAATCAGTTGAGAAAAAAAATTAAACAGACGGCTGTGTGACAGCAGTACATGCAGGAAGTACTGTATCATATAACGTCATATAATTTCAGCTTAAAGAAACATGGAACATGATAAACCGCTGAACAGCATTGATAGTGATATAGCAATAGAGCCAAAAGCTAAGATATAGTTGTATTATTAGAAAGATGCACCCACACTCATATCATTCTGTTTCTATGATGGGGCTATATTTATTTTGCTGACAGAAAAAAAACATAGTTGGTGTTGTATACATATAAAACATGTTTTATACATTGTCATATAGGTAAAGATTAGCCTCCCTGATTAGTGCCCTGAGAGCAACTAATCTGATTGTGTCTTTAACAACTTATAAAGATTACCTAAAAATATAGTTTATTCATGTTTATGCTATTGCAGACATTATATAATTCAGTAGAAATTCATTTTATCAAGGGGGATCAATAAGTGTCCTCCATCTGGGGTGCTAAAACAGTTTACTTTAATATGCTTAGAATATTTTAAAGAATATTTCAGGAGGTTACGATAACTGAATTGTGTTAAAATCTATGGGGTTGTCACTGCTTTGTGTGAGTCTACTCAGTGTTTTAGGCAGAAACCCAGCTTACTGTGCTTGTTTAATAATTGTATGTATGTGTCTGTGCTACACTTAAAGCTAGGGGATACAGCTACAATGCTGGTTGAAATCTTACTATGGCAAATAGTTACACTTAAAACATCAGCTCCACGCAACATATGTTGTATTGTGATGTTTTAAGTTCATACTAGATAATCATAAAACAGCTGTGCAGTGAAAAGTCTGTAAAGACTTTAACAAATTTGTTCTAGATATTTCCTTGAACAAATTAACTGACGTAAATAAAACCAGAAAGGGATACAATAATAAATCATGTAGCGCTAAAAAGGAAACAGGGCATGCTGTGATAAGGGTGGACTATTGTCTTTACTACAGTTAAGCGCTCTAGCAATGTCAATGATTTAGACTGAGATTGATGGCTCTTTTATGCATTTGTTTTGTGTATTTCCATAGTCAATGTCTATTTCTTCCTAACAGGCTTTGTTCCTACCATATTTCTCTCCAGGGATTGAATGTAAAACATTACATATGTTGAGGTAATTTTTACAAAAGGAACCATTCAATGCACCAGTGACCTTGATGTATGGAGGGTTTTTGTGGTAGACTTATGGTAGCCAAACAGTGTGAACTTAGCATGAACTGGTGGTAAATTAAATGATCAGATGAGGGAGGTCTGAGTAATATGAGCAATTAGGGATCTTTTTATTAAATTATATCCAACAGAATGACTTAAGCTCTATTAATGCATTTTGAAAAGCTTCTACTGCTATAACACATTGTATAATGCTGATCCTAATATTTAGTAACTACGAATTCTGCAGTAATTGGAACTGCATGACTAACATCATTTTAAGATTAAGTGTATATACTCAAGTGAGTAAACTTGAGGAGAGTTAGTGAGTAATCCTAAGAAGCAAAAAGATTTTGTCTACTTTAGCTGTTAAAATGCCTTGAGCTGCTAATATACCAACACATCTGAAAAAGGATCATTAAAAACATCTTAATAGTCACAGCAAAAAAAATAAATAAATAAATAATAAAAAAAATACTTATGCTAAATACAATTTCCACTTTATCATACACACATAGCTTTTAATGTAAGCAGTGTTATCTTTTATAATTATGTGGCTGTGAAAAATCAAAGCCACAGCATCAAAGGCAGAGCACGACTCTTCAACTCCTTGTCTAAACAGTGGACAGCAGTAGGATCTGATACTGAGTAGACATTGTAAACAGTGTTAATTCATTCCTTCTATGATTTTCCACAAAGCTCACCGTCCAGGTGTCTCTTTTCCCAACTATTCTGTCTAAACAGTGAATTGTTTTAGTATTACTTCAGCATGATAGAAATAATCCATTTATATTTCATACAAAATGGAAAAAAGGAAATAGCATTTCCTATTGTCCAAATCTAAAGTTTGCATAATGTGTAAACCATCATATGGGTTTGCACTATTTTAATTTTTAACAGTTGACATTAATCCCTCTCTTCTCACTATTTTTCTTAGAAATTAAAGTGAAGAATCCTTGGCACAGGAGGCAGATCATCATAGTCACAGCCATCATTGCAGTGGGAATCATCATAATGGTATCCATTGGAGTAGTACAAAACAAACCTTTACATCAGAAATACAAGGTATGAAAGCTACTATTCACCTGTAGGATGTCAATTATTCAAACATTATTTAGATAAAAATTGACAGAGCATAATTATGACAGAACTCCAGCATGAACATAATCATATATATATAATTTAGATCATTTTAAATGTTTACATTTTGCTTATATTACCATGACTGATTAATAGTAAAAGAACATTCAAGGAGCTACAGTTTGACTGTGATTTGTGATGGCAGTTTAAGGTTGTGATGCATAATAATACCTGTCTTTCACAGTATGGGATAGTCCTTGATGCAGGGTCTTCTCATACATCTGTTTATGTCTATGAGTGGCCAGCTGAGAAAGAGAACAACACTGGCATGGTTCAGCAGAAACATGCATGCAATGTAAAAGGTAAAAGAGAACACTATATTTATTGGCAGGGTCCAAGGGAATGGTCTTCCATCTAACTTAAAAGGTTACATTCCCCATAATCAAATCCTACTATTCACATTGTTACAATTCTCTTTTCCATAGCAAAACTGCGCTCTGTCAGAATTTGAATAAATAACTCTTTTCTCTCTTCTTTGCAACTGACACTATTTTTAAAAGGCAAAGGGATATCCAGTTACTCAGGGACTCCAGATAAAGCTGGTGTGTCATTGAAGGAGTGTATGGATGAGGCTAAAATGACCATACCTAAACACAGACACCATGAAACACCGGTATATCTGGGAGCCACAGCAGGCATGAGACTACTCAAGTAAATGCGCTTAAATTTTTACTATTATCTAATAGAATTTGTATGTGAAGTAACTATAGATAAAAGAGACACATATGAATAATTCCATTTGATAATCTTTGGCAGATAAACTACTATTGGTGAAAATTAAGTTTGTCGTTACAGTTTGTTGTTCTAGTCTGACTGTTGTGTCTCATAAATAAAATAAATTTAAATATTCACCTTATATAATATTACTTAAATAATATAATAACCATATATCATAAAAAACACCGCACATCAACTATCTTTCATTCAGAGAAAATAAATAGACATGTCTCAAGGCCTGTATAGCAAGACATTGATTTAGCATATTTTTTAACAGAATCCCATGGTGTACAAGATATGTTCCTGCTTTGACAACCAACCCATGTGACAGCCAAACCCATTCAACACATTATTGCTAATATGCTATTGACACAATTCATGATGTTTTAGCATTTTATACCAGCACAATGAATTTTTAATTATTAATGATTGTGAGTTTACAAGATAGAATGTCAGCTTTTATTCAAAATAATTTTTTATTTACTCAAGGCGTGTGTAATTCAAGTGAAACTAGTTTACTTGTTCAACATTTGATTGTGTGTTTGGCATTGCCAATAGCAGAGTGAATACGTAAATGTGCAAAGGTTTTTGCAGGCTAACTTATGCTGTAGACCTTAGTGGCTGGTCCCACAAACAAGCTGTGATAGCAACAATTGGACCTTTCAAGGCCAAAAGTTGAGTCAATCAACTAACTTAAATGTGAAATTATGTAATTAGTAACTGACATAGGCCAGCAAGATTCCCAGTGTCTTTTAGTAGTAGTATTTTTTAGTTCTTTGGTTCCCTATAGACTATTGGTAAAATATTTATAACCCTTACATACATATATAAAACCTTAAGATTAAATCCACTGTGCTGGATTACAGTGCAAAACAGCAGAATGTAATTGTATATAGTCTATTGACCTATTGACAGTGCTGTACCAAATAATTATAGATAACACAGTGTGTCTTGTAAAGGATGGATGATGACACTGCCTCTGAAAAAGTGTTGAAGTCTGTGGAGAATTTTCTTCAGACTTACCCATTTTCCTACCGGGGAGCTCGTATTATTACTGGACAAGAAGAGGGAGCTTTTGGCTGGATCACTGTCAACTACCTGAGTAATAACTTCAGGAAGGTAGAGCAGATATTCCTGTGTTTTTTGGTGCCTAGTCAACATGAATGTAGCTTATGGACTGCAACAATATGTGCTCACATTTATTTGATAATAACGCCTAAAATTAGTCAATAGTGTATTTGTGCAACAGTTTTAATTAGTCAATTAGTTGTTTTAACAGGACCGATTATTGCTAAACAAAGTATAAATAAACCACTAAAGGGTTGTTGTTTATTACATGTACACTTTAAACCAGAGTACATTTGATTAGTATTATGATGATGTTTCTATATTTATGGTAAAGTGTTTTTTATGTGTGTTAATGTTTAGGCTTCAGGGACTATGGGAGCTCTTGACCTAGGTGGAGCTTCCACTCAAATCACCTTTGTGTCTGGGCAGAACCTGGAGTCTCCAGACAATTCCATTGATTTCCGGCTGTATGGAAATGATTATCATCTTTATACCCACAGTTTTCTTTGTTATGGAAAGGACCAAGGGCTAAAGCTTTCTATAAAACAGCAAATACAATCAAAAAATGATATGGTAAGATATCTGATATAAAAAAAAAAGAACAATACATATTAAACCATTTTGATAATACTGAATCTTCATTTGTTCTTTTTTTAAGACAGGTAACATAACTCTGGAGGACCCTTGTTTCAATCCTGGCTATAGTGTCATTAAGAGCTTACAGAGTGTCTTTGACAGCCCCTGTACTAAAGTTAACGGTCCTCGGATAGAAAAAAATTTCACCCATATTGGCATTGGAAATTGGCATAAATGCCACGAAGCAGTTAGGATGATCTTTAACAATACTTACTGTCATTATTCAAGATGTTCCTTTAATAATGTCTTCCAGCCTACTGTGGAAGGACGATTTGGGGTAAGGACATTGGGGGGAAATGGGCACTTACCTTATTTTATTTGCATAAAATAAATGCTGTGAAAAATAACTGACATTTTTGTCTTTCAGGCATTTTCTGCTTATTTCTTTGTGATGAACTTTTTAAATCTGACCGCTTACAGCTTAAATGGGGCTAAAGAAAAAATGGCTGATTACTGCACCACTAACTGGAACATTGTGAGACCTTTTTCCCCCAGCTCCAAAAGCATAATCTGTTTATTTTAACATTAAATATATTCTCATATTGAACTTGGTCTACTGTTACAGTTAAAACAAAAACACCCTAATGTGAAGGAAAAGTATCTTGGAGAATATTGCTTCTCAGGTACTTATATCCTGACTTTGCTGGAAGATGGATACAAATTTACTTCTGACAACTGGAAAAACATTGACTTCATCAAGAAGGTATCGTTTTTTACCTATTTGCTTGAAATAATTATAGATTGGGTTTAACTTTCTATATCCAAATGGGTGCTTTTGGCTGTCAGTTTCTGTATTAATGTGTTTCTGTGATAATGTTTTGTGCCTTATGTAGATTGGAGACAGTGAAGCTGGCTGGACACTAGGTTACATGCTAAACCTGACAAACATGATACCTGCTGAAGCTCCAGACACTCCACTCCTGCCTTATGGGGGCTATGTCACACTCATGTTTTTCCTCTCTCTCCTGATTTTTGTATGTTTTATAATTGGTTATATATTCTTCAGACGAAAATCTGGCCCAGCCCATAAAGACATTATTTAGACTTTAACAGGCACTGACATTCTACTGTCTGTCCTTACAGAAAAATATTTCTGAAGAATGCAACCTATGCGACTGAAAACCACTTTTAAAGCTCCTTTCAAGAGTTTTAATTTCTGTAATTTAATAATAGGTCAGTTTAAGATAACAGAGACTTTATACCTCATGTGAAGGAGAAAAAGGCAGAAATCCAGGATTTAAAACCTGTTACATCGGAGGACATCATAAATGTTCATGTTTATAGACTTTAAAGGCTGATTAAAAAAAATCTCAGGAGTAAAGATTTAAACTAAAAAGGCTGTAGGTTTCTTCTAAAAAAAATATGCACAGATATATGTATATTGTGTGCTTTCAATCCTTATGAAGAACCCATATTAATCCTTGCACATACAAAAATATTTTATTCAAAATGCAATATAACTGCCTTACGGGAAATGGCAGGCGTAGCAGTGTAGCCTTATGTCTATGTTATGGCCATATATAATGCACTTAAATCTGACTAGTTATAGTATTAATTCATTATGATGTTTCTGAAAGCACACTGTGTTTCTTTTACTGAAAACAAAAGTTTTAGATTTGTTTCATTTTTGTGATTTTTTTATCCAAATATATTGTGTTTATACTGTGTATTAAATATAATGATGATAAATGTTCAAAACAAGACTTAAAACTGTTTGGTCAAATGAAGGCACATTCATTTAAGGGCACTGTGTACTGTCTAATGCAATGTTATTGATGTGACATGCATGCTAGAGACCAAATATCTGGAAGCAAGCAAGTAATTCTCAAGCTACAGTTGTGTTTTTCAATTAGTTAACAACAAATAAACAACAAATGGCATATTTATTGAGCTCTAATTTAACCAAAGATTTTGGTCTGCAGCGATGTACTCTCATTCTATGGTGGTTGTTGCCAGTAGTTCCTTAGAGTCACCAGATCATAATAATGAAAAACAATTTGTTCTGCACTATATCCACTGACATTTAATCACATTTTGTTAAATAATAATGATAAAAAATGAGTGGTTCTTCCAAACATTTGGCTTTTAGTTGACATGTAATATATTGCATACATGTGGCATATAGTGTTATAAATAATAAATGGGGGACAAAATGCAAAGAATGTTAATTTAGTGGTGTCTCACCACAAAAAGCTTTAATGTGCCTTTAAATAGATGGCTTTGGAAGTCTATCCAAGAGATAAACACTGCTGAACCTCAATTATTGCCTCATTCAGTGTTTTAATACTCATCAAGCCATTCAGTCTTCATCTATTTCTTCTTCTTCTTCTTTCGGCTTCTCCCATTAGGGGTCGTCACAGCGGATCATCTGTCTTCATACCACCCTGTCCTCCCTTAAACCAACTACCTGCAGGTCTTCTCTCACCACATCCATAAACCTCCTCCATTGTCTTTCTCTTTTCCTCCTGCCTGGTGGCTCCATCCTCAGCATTCTTCGACTGAAATACCCCATGTCCCTCCTCTGCACATGTCCAAATCATCTCAATCAAACCTCCCTCACGTTGTCTCCAAAACGACCTACATGCGCTGTCCCACTTATAAACTTATTTCTAATCCTGTCCATCCTCGTCACTCCCAATAAAAACCATAACCTCTTTAGCTCTGCTACCTTGAGTCCCAACTCCACCTTAAACCAGTCCGTCGTTCCTACTGCACACTTCACTGCTGTCACACTGTCCTCATATATGTCCTGCACCACATTCACATTCTGTTACACCAGACTTCTTCATACAGTACCACAACTACTCTCTCGGCACCCTGTCATACACTTTCTCTAAATCCAGAAACACACAATGCAACTCCTCCTGACCTTCTCTATAATTTTCTATCCACATTCTCAAAGCATATATTGCATCCGTAGTGCTCTTCCTCGGCATGAAACCATACTGTTGCTCACAGATAGTCACCTCTTCCCTCAGCCTGGCTTCCACTACTCTTTCCCATAACTTCATGGTGTGACTGATCAACATTATTTCCCTGTAGTTACTGAAGGTCTACACATTTCCCTTATTCTTAAAAACTGGTACCAGCACACTCATCCACTCCTTGTACTCCTGCCTACTTTTTTCTCATCACTATGCTGATCACAATTCTGTTTCGTCAACCTCTTTTTCCTTATGCTTTCCTGTACTTCCTCACCACGTCTCTTTGTCTTCCTTTCGATTTCCAGATGTCACACCAAGTACCTTTCTAGCTGCCTCCCTCATCACTTCTGCAGTAGTTGCCCAATCATCCCACACTTCTGCAACATCACAGAGCCCCTGTCTAACCTCTTCCCTGAATCTCACACTACAGTCTTCCTCCTTCAGTTTCCACAATCTTATTCTTTTTTCAGTCCTCACTCTCCTCCTCTTCCTCTTCACCTCCAAAGCTATTTTACAGACCACCATTTAATGCTGTCTAGCTACACTGTCCCCTGCCAACCCCCTACAGTCTACAATCTCCTTCAGGTTGCATCTCCATAGAACATAGTCCACCTGTGTGCACCTTCCTCCACTCATTTATCATCATCCCTTCAACTTTCAGCTCCATGTTTATCACCCTATCAGAAACTCTCTTAACCTCCACTACATTCTTACTGTACTCTTCCTTTAGGATCACCCCTACACCATTTCTCTTTTCATCCACACCATGATAGAACAGTTTAAACCCTCCTTAATTCCTTATTCCCTTTCTACTTGGTCTTCTGAACATACAACATATCTACCTTTCTCCGCTCCATCATATCAGCTACCTCTTTCCCTTTACCAACATTTAAAGTGCCACCCCCAAACATCCACTCTCCTACACTTCTCCTTTCCCTGCAGATGTCTTCCTCCTCTCCTTCTCCTCCTTCGGCCAACAGTTGCCCAATTTCCACCCGTACCCTGTTGACTAACAATACCTGTGGCGGTCGTTAGTAACTCGGGCCCGACTGATCCGGTGATTTGGCACGTTTTATGCTGGATGCCCTTCCTAATGCAACCCTCCCCATTTATCAGGGCTTGGGACTGGCACTAAGCGTGCACTGGCTTGTACAACCCTAATGGCTGGGTTCATCAAGCCATTCAGTAAGCCCTTGTATATTATATATACTTACTATAAATGTTAGAAGCACAGTTCCATACTCTTATTCTTTAGTGTTTTATTTGTTCTTTATCTGTTTTTCAGCGTGTCAAATAATAAACAGCTGTCATGCCTTACAAAGGTTTACAGTGAGCCACAATTCCACAGGAATATAATAAATACACATTGCCATTGTTATTAAAATACATAATCTGAATTATTGTTTTGATGCTGAGTGTCCATGGGTATCATGTTTCTTGAAATTAGATAAAAGGCATAAATACCACTATATATCTAGATAACCAATTTGCATATATTTTGTATGAAAGCAATAGTGTGAAGGCTGTGGCAATGCACTGAAATTGAAGATAAGTACTCTGTACAGTTTATGCATAAATGCTTTCAGTCCATATATTGTCATTATATGGTATAATATTGTATTAGAACATTCTATACGGGTTAAGACTGAATGATATATTTGTTAAGTTCACAATAAAAAACAAATTCAGCATAAATTATTTTCATCTAGAACTCTGAATTATGCAGGATGCCACATTTGCAGTCTTGTGCTTTGATGCAATAAATAAAAGATGCAGTCAGTGCTCATCTTATTTCTTATGTTCTGACAGTCTCTAGATATCATCAGAAGTACTGCATAGTCCACTTAATCTTCAGTCCTACATAGATTTATCTTGCTATGTAGGTGTTGTTATTTCAGTCACATGGAGGTGATTGCAAAGCTCCTCTCGTGACATGAAGCAAACACCATCTTAAGGAGTTTTAGGGTTGCAGTTTCCTGTCTTGCTAGAGTGAACATTTTGTATTTCAATGTGTGTGTCTCTGCTTCCCTCTTGTGGCTTCTTCCTGTTATAAAACATAGTGTGAAGCTGCAGCAGATACTGATCCCAGTCCTCTGGCAGAAGCAGCAACAGGAAGCCCAGGCAGATGGTGGACATGGCAATGATACGCACACTGTTGAACTGGATCTCGCACATGTAGCTGTCTATTACTGATAGAAATAAGAAAGAAGTGCAGAAATGTCATGGGTCATTTAGATCCACTTTACATTAAGTGCATCTAGTATACAGTATTTGCAGTTAAACATACAGTATACAAGCAATTATAATGTAACCACTGAGGTTTGTTTAAATAAACAAGTGCACCTTGACAGCGCTAACATGACATTTAGAAGTTTGTTTGCAAAACTGACTGATTACTGACTGACATACCACTATAACAGGACCTAGTAAAGTTGTTCATGTGCCTTTTAAGCAGAATTATTAGCAACCACAAATCATCTATTATATAAAATTGTAACATCTTTTCACAAGCCTTGATTAAAAAACTGTAACATATGAACGATTTATAAGCAACATTTCTTTACAAATTAAGGATATTAAACAATGATGTGACAATGTTATTTCAAAGATGTTCAGTTTGTCCAACTGAAGGAATTATATTAGACTTATGCAAATACAGATACAGATGTAGATAGCGGCATTTTACTGCACCCCTAATGTAAAGTTCTTAGTAGTTACATTACAGTCGCATGTAACAAAACAGGTACTATGTGCAATGAATTGCAAAAGCACTGCCATATTTGACAAGCAAGTCTTTTCAAATATGGGGAAACATTTATTGAGTCATAAAGACATCCACGTCACACAGGTATGAGGGCAACTCACCAGCATTAACAGGTACACTGAGGACAATGCTCAAAGAAATCAATGTAGGAAGCGTTATCAAAACACCAAAATTTACCAGGAAATTGAACACTAGGGCACAAAACAAGAAAAACAAGACAAAACATTCAATTTACAGAAGTACACATGTATAAAACAAGTATATGCACAATAATAATGGGTGACATCACAAGTCATGTGTGTGTACATTCACATTCCAAAATGTACGGGTAGCCATGATAAATTTACCCAACAGTAGAGCAGCTGTATAGCACAGACTTTGCCAAGGTATTTCCGTGGGCGAGCCAAAATCCTCAGCTCCAGTGAGGATGAGGATGAGAGGTACAATGCTGACAAAGACCATGTTGGCTCCTCCAAGGACAGTCATGTACAATGCAGCCTCACCTAGCTTGGCACTACCCAAAACCAGCTTAAACAATACCTGCAGAGAGAGAAGAGCAAGCTAATTAATCATTCGGTAGCCAGTCTCAGCATAAAACAGTGCAGCATTTTAGTGCTTAATATGAAGCATAAAGCTCTGTATATAGTGTTACCTTGTATATGGCTGCTGTTGTTGCAGATCCGACCACCAGGGAAATGCCAATCACAGAGTGACTGTGGAACCCATCAGCGTACGTTATCATTACTATGCCTGCAATAGCTAAAATAGCTGCAACAATCTACATGCAAAGAAGAAACAGTGATGGATTTTTTTTTTTATTTGAAGACAGAATCTTATATATCTACAATATTAAGTGACCACATCACATAAGCGCATAGTAAAAAAAAAAGGATATAATATTTATCTTTGAACATTATCATTAAACATTATGAACATTATTTCTAAATGTATATTATATTTTCTTCAGAGTCTGTTCGTTTAAAAATATGAAATTCTACAAAATCTCTGTATATATTTGGCACCACAGGGGTTATAATCCTTTCAATCCCCTTACCATGCAGGAGGACATGTAGACCGAAATTAGATCTCTACCTACAATTAGGGGGGTTGGGAGTTTCGGCAGGGGTGGGGTGGTGGGGGGGATGTTTGCTCACATTGTATTCTTATTCTTTAGTTCCAATAGAAGTGCTGAAGGTAAAGTTTGGTTAATCTTGTCATAGACTATATGAGACCGAATACGATGTACAAAAATCAATCTTTAAAAAAAGTTGGTATACAGATATTTCTGAAAGCAATTATTTATTTCGCTGGAGGCTGTTATTTGTGTGCCACTAAAAATGTGTGTGTATATATATATAAAGGAACATCTAAATGACAATAGATTTGAATGTATATAAATAGATTTTAAAAAATTCACAATGAACTAATGAATTTATGCCACTGTTATAAGCAACAGATATTCTGTATAGGTGTTTGGTGTTGTTTTAAGCACTCTGATTCCTTTTTTTTTACTTGATAGAAAATCCAAATGTCCTCACAGTGTCAATCTCACCCTGACACCCAGGAAGCGATCACGCAGCACAATCCAAGAAATGAGAAAGACAAATGCACGGCTACAGCAGAAGAGAGCTGAGGCATCTGTTGCAGGGATCCTGCGTAGGCCCTGCAGGTACAAGTAACTGGTGAGTGTCCACAGCACTCCAAATGGTGCCACTACTGACAGCAGTGTTTTCACTGAGAGTCCATCATCACCCAAGAACTGACAGCACTCCCTGTGTTTATGCACAGACACAAAATTCTGATCATTACTCAGCATGAACTTATGTAACATCATTGCACAGTAAACACAAGTCAGTTTTGTTGCCAGGAAAATACTTTTGCATAAGTGGAGACATAATCATCAGCTTTCCTAAGAATATCAGCCTCTCTCACCTGAATCGCTGCCGAAGGCTCTGCCTGTCCTTGCTCCAGCATACGTGGCCCAGGTAGTGTACAGGAAAAAGGAAACAGTTCCAGGAGGTAGAGAACCAGGTGAGAGTGAAGGGAACATTGACTTGTCTGAGTGTAAGTTTGGCCAGCTGAGTGGATCCCGTCCAAGACGAACAGACACAGAGAACCACAGTGACACCCCAGAGTGCCTGCCTCAGGTGGGCTACAGTCCAGCACAGACAGCACTGTACCGTCTGCTTGCTATTTTCACTCTCCACATTGATCACATTTGTTCCAATATGGCCATCAACCTTCACTTCCACTCTCTCTTTTTTCGGGTTCTCCACAACTGCAGATAGAAGACACAGTAATATGACTTTAGGGTTTAGTCACAGTTGGAAAGTCTATAGATGGACTGTTCTTTTCAAACTGTAGTGAGCTAATAGACAAGGAAGTATCCCTTGAGAAGATATGCTGAAGAATTTATAAATATTGATATATGATATATGATATGTTTTATTAAGTCAAGTGGGTTTTTATTGCCATTCTTTTACATAGCTTGGATACATTGGAGCAAAATGTAATTACTTTAGGACCATGGAGCAACATCACAATGCTGCATCATAGCTTATATCAGCTTAGATTTATACCTTTAATTATATTTGTGGCTTACATTCAGGGTAGACAGAATCATAGTTGCAGCAGCAGTCTGCACTGGTAGGTGCATTTCGACACTTATGTTCTTATTATGCTTTAACAACATCATTACTCACAGAATTAATGTGTTTGACCAATGTAGAAAGAAATTTTGTGTTGTATTGTAACCAATCCTTACCAGCTCCATACACCTGTATGGAGATGTACCTATCTATCTATCATGCATGACACAGTGATAACAAATGTTAATCAAATTCAGCATCGGTACTTATTATACCAGAGTGTCATAGAGCTGTCATTGCAACAGTCAATAACCTGAAGGTCTGAGAGGCAGTCAGCCAAAGAGCTGAGACACTCATCATTCTATCCCAGTGACTCCTGAGACTCTGCACTAAGATGCGCCCTGGGCTACTGTTCTGGCCGGGAAATAGCAAAAGCAATCACGATCAAGCATTCTGAATTACACAATGTTCAGTACACAGTAAAAAGTATTGCTAAAATGTTCTTTCAATAATTCAGAATTAATTTTAAAACCAAATAGCATTTAATAAATCACATCATAATATATCTTTCTATTGTTTCCACAACAATCTCATTTTGTATATAAGAAAAACATTACAGTAGCCTCATTTAAAACTTATCATCATTACATTTGTTTGCTCTTTAATTGTTTACCTTGCAATCATACCATAATTATAAATATTTATCCCACTAAGAATTTTAATTTACTAGTGACTAGCTAATTACAGCTCGTAGAAGAAATGTCTGCTGGTTGGTTTACAAACCTGTTAACTGAAATGATTGCACCCATCATTCATCACTTTTTTTATTCAAATGTATATATATATAGTAGCTACTATTCTACTTGACACATAGACATCTAATTGAACAGGGTTAATTTGAATGTTAATTATGAAAAAACAAACAGGCTCATGATAACTTGGACCTAACATTAGTACTATGTCAATGAAAACGTGTCCAAAATATCCAGAATATTACTGGTCATATCTGAGTAATGAGCCATACACTAATTTGACTAATGACTAATTTGATTATGTAAATAAATTAATTTGTCATTAGGGAGCTCAAGAAATTTATTCTACAGTTAAAGGGTTCCCTGTCTCCAAAATTTTGAGAAACTCTCATCTCAAAGTATCCTTAAACTACTTGTATAATTGAAAAGAAAAAAAAAAATTCTTAGAGATTTTACAACGCATTACCATTGTCTGCAGTTCACTGAGCTCTCTATTTGCTAATCCTGCATATATTGTATGAATGAAAAATAAAATAAATGAAATAAAAACTTACATTTTATAGCACAAATAGACCCACAAATAATCCCATATACGCCAGGTACTGACTTAGAATTTGTTTGCTAGTTTCATCTGCTATTCTGCTTGATCACCACCCTCCATATTTCACCTTGCAAATCAAAAAGCACAGAGTCACTGTCACTGTCTCAAGATCAATGACTCTGGATTAGTTTACTGTATACCAAAAATCTGATGATGTATGTTAATATTAAAAATTGTGAACCAACTACATTTATATTAAATCTTACAGAGTTTGTTCTTTAGGCCTGATTACAGTATTTGGTAGCCCCAGAATCCACCAATCAGCAGCTTTAGACTTGCAGATGTAAATTGTTTAGTATTTTAGAGTAATTACTGAATAATTCATTGTAATTGTAGAAAGATATGCTTGAACATGAATTTAGTCTAAACATGTAAAGCTTATATAGAAAACTGAGAGCAAGACCGCATCAACAAGCTGCTCTACAGAGTTTAGGGTAGAGATAAAAGTTGTATACTGCTTTTCATTACTACACTACACTGCAGAGGGAATGCTGCATGAGAGTGCATACAAATCAGCCTAGGCATACTACACTTTTCAAGGCAAAGAATTAGATCCCAATTCAGAAAATCTTCCTCTACCACTGATAACATCAAAAATAGCATCAGTTATTTTTTATTTTTACAGTAAACCCTTTACAGTAAACTCTCAGGAGAGGTAAACTCAAACATGAATCTATAGTGTTATTAGAGGTAGCTAGAAATTAGTATTACTAGTATTACTGATTACTTAATGTTCTTCAGCAAACTATACACTTCAACAATGATGGCAGGTTGTGCTATTAAAGGGGAGAGTTATATCGCAATAGTCTGACAAGAAAACAAGCAATGCATTATTTCTAATGTGTCACTGGTGTAATAAAAAAAATACATTAATCAAAAATTATGTGGTCTAAGCAAAACAGTTATCCTCTTAATGACAAACAATACATTTACATACTCCAAAATCATCCTCCAAAACAGATTTGTTAAGAACAAGTGATCTGAATGTCGAAAATAAAAACACATGTTTTTGTTTTTATCTTTGAAAGGCAGTGGTGCTTGCACTACCCCAGCACTTTGTTATGTCATCTCTAGTTCCAAAGTGCACATTAAGTATTGTTCAAATTATAACATTTACCATCTATCCCATTTTTGGTTTAACCCAAATGACAAAAAGTCACTGTCCAAGTAATGACAGACAGTCATGCTTTTGTATGATAGAGGAGTGAGGAGAAACAAACTGTTGTTCGTCATATGCACAAGTTGTTAATTTCTGATTCTGTACAAAGTGAAAAGAATTAATACTTTTGTTTCTCTATAAATATATAGCAAGTTGTTAAATATGCCTGTATGTAACAGATACATGTACATTTACACATAGCCGTGTGCATATGATACACAATATTATTCAGCTGTTATTTATTAGTAAGGTAAATATTTTGTGTCACATAGATGACCACTAAATTGTTGTAAAATGTTTTACAGGCCCAACATGCTTTGTGTGTATAACTAGGTGAATATGTTCATTATTTAAGTAAGAAATACCCATATGGGTATAAAACATTTGTTACAGATGCACCAATATAACACTGAGTAAAGGTATCTGGGACAATGCTGGCCTAAAACACTTAATCAGATTCACCTGGGATTTGGCATACTTTCTAGTCCAAACTTGAACATGAACATCAAACTTTATGCTGGTTGTTATCTGTAATGTTTTGCCTAAAGTCAGTTTCAGAATTATTGGTGCTGATTGTAAGGTGATAAAAAATGTCTTTGTGGTTAAACTTCATATCTTAATCTTGCACTAAAATCTGAGACAAAACAAACCTTCTTATTTAATCCTTAAAATTATTCTTCATTAATCTTCTTTTAAAACAACAAGTGTAATTAAATTCTTATTAAACATTTTTTAAATAATGAAATGTCACTGCAATTGACAACACAACAAATTCTAATGAAAAAACTGTGTTCTCTTTGTATTTGATGTTTTGTTCTGAGTGTTTAAGAATTCGTAAGCAGCTATTGGTAACTTCCTGTTTCACTGGGATATAAATGTGAGCTGATGCAGAAGCCAAATTCCCCTAAACACAGGTGGCTAAGACAGACCTTAAACAATGGGGTGGCCAGGTTAGAACCAATGACTTGGATAGCATCCTTCAATCTGAAAAGAACTCTCTCCAGTGCTGGTGGCCCTACACCCTATGAGAATCACTGACTTATGTTTTAATATATTTTTGTCCCAATAGAATATTCTCTTCATTTCATGGCCTCTCTCAGTGCGCTACTGTAAGGAGTGTCTGCATACATTGGAATATTTCAGCGAGTGTAGGAAGCAGTTTGGGACGAGCCTGGAGAGGTGGAGGTACGTGCTGGAGAAAAGGGGAGTGTGTTAGAGAAGTAAAGAAAAAAATGCAGGCAGGGTGGAGTGGGTGGAGAAGAGTGACAGGAGTGATTTGTGATAGAAGGGTATCTGCAAGAGTGGAAGGGATAGTTTGTAAGACTCTAGTGAGTCCTGCTATGTTGTATGGTTTAGATACAGTGGCATTGTCAAAAAGACAGGAGGTGGAGCTGGAGGTAGCAGAGTTGAATATGCTGAGATTTTTATTGGGAGTGATGAGGATGGACAGCATTAGAAACGAGTTTATTAAAAGGGACCGCGTATGTAGGATGTTTTGGGGACAAGGTGAGGGAGGTAAGATTTAGATGGTATGGTCATGTTCAGAGGAAGGGCATGGGGTATATTAGTAGAAAAATGCTGAAGATGGAGCTGCAAGGCAGGAGAAAAAAAGGAATAACAAACAGAAGGTTTATGTCTGTGGTGAGGAAAGATATGCAGGTAGCTGGTTTAAAAGAGGTAGATGTAGAGAACAGGGTATTATGGAGACGGATGATCCTCTGTGGTGACCTCTAATGGGGACAGCCAAAAAAAGAAGAAGAAGGAGGCATGTTGCTAGGGCCAAAGGTATCTGCCATAAGAAATCGCCACTGCTGGCTCTTGTACAGGAGAGTACAGGAGAATGAAGCTGTTGCTTTAACCAATCAGATTTTGAGTTGGAATTACTGGGGCTATCAAGAAGGCATTCAATAATGTTGGCAGTTTAACGTACTCTGATTGGATGGTCAGAGAGCGCACTATTCTGAACCAGCGGACCGCATCTGTAAAAATTGATTTGGTTGCAGGTATATGTACAAGGACATTAAATAGACAACCTTTTCAAGAAAAGCTGAACAATTGTTAATCTTTTTCATGAACCATTTATACTTTTGCATTTTCTTAACTGTAGAATTTGCACAAAAACACACAATTTGCCTTCATTTCAAATACCTAAAAAAAAAACATAATGCATGGAAAAATGAACAAAAATGCATGAAAAAAATGGGGTCATTTTATGAGGTCAATATTGATGCTTCTGCTTTATTGATGTATGTGGGTGGTGTAGATGTGGCTGCAGTGAAAGCATCTAAATTGTGTAAATTGGGTTTCTTGCTTAATTTCCATTCATTCTCACTGCATGAGATACTACATGTCTGTGATGCAGCGCTCCGTTATGCTGTGTTTTTGTAAAATATTGATGCTTTCTATTGTCGTGGCATCATAATGATTGTAATGATTGTATGATTGTATATAGGCAGGACACCACTGAAGGACATAAAGACATAAAACGCATGGCCCTCCACTGCTCTCTTATATAGTGGAGACAAAAACTCATTTAGTTCACTAAATTAGTACACTTTTGAGTGCAGCATGCTTTGTAATGACCAAGTATGCTCAGAGAAGATACAAAATAGAGCTATAATTAAGATCTTAAAACTCTCAAACATTTGAATTAAAAGCCCTAAATGACTAAATGCGCAACACAAAAAGATATATATACATATAATAAAGGACAAATGGTCCCTTTAAGTGTGTAATTATCTAAAAATTCTAGAAAATTCTGGGAAAAGAAAAATAATGTATGGTGCAGGTGTTATGATTATGGTGGGAAAAAAAAGATGGAGTGCAAAGTGGTGTTAGAAATTGGGAAACACTTCGTCAGATGCGCTTGGGGGTATTTTAGTATGTAAGTGCCTGTGATCCCTGGGATTGCCTGTAATATAATGTTATCATTATGATTAAAATGATGTAATGCTGTCTTTGCGCTGTGTCACCTGGTTTAGAGGAGCTCCATGGCTGGTAGCCGTAGTAGCCCGTGATCCTGAGGATGCGCTCCTCGATGGACGCGTTTTTTATGTCCTCCACCGAGCGGGAAGACTTGAAGTCCTCCTTTATATCTTCTTCGACTGCCAGGGATTTTAACTGTCGAAGTTGGGGGCTGATGTCTGACAGACGGCGTGGGCTCGCAGCCGGTGATTTCCACATTCCACTGAGCAAAACAAAGGGGACTGCAGTTTAGTACTAATGCATGCAGCAAACCCAGAAAACCTGGCTGGAGATCAGCACCGTGTACACGGGACAACAACACGGTTAACCCTCAGCAGAAAAGCTACTAAAATCCACATCAACACGATATCACACACAAACATATATATGTTTTTTTTTTTTATCGATTTATGTACAAATAAAGCAAATACCTTCTAACCTCAACCTCTTACAACTTATTTCCAAATCTTGATCACACTGAAAATCAATCAAATCTCATTCGACTCAGCTACAGAACAAAAAATAATAATTAATGAGCACCACAAAATAACTCACTCGGATAACTTTTCCATCCAATTCCCCTATGTGCATATTTGAGAGAATTAAGAGGAGCCTGATTGGTAGAGGCAAAATCGGTGCAGAAGGACCGCGTTCATGCGGCGAAATGTCACACAGTCACTCTCTCACACACACACACACACACACACACACGCTGCGTAGACAGGCGCGACACACACCGTGCCCAGACATGAAAAGAAAGTATTTACCCCATAGTGCCGCTGCGTCTCTAGGTATATACTACTGTATGAGGAATACAGCAAGCTGAACACAGAGCACAGCCAAGCGACACATAAAACATCTACACCCTGCAGAAAGACCCCCCCTATTGGGAGTAGAGAGAAATCACACTAAAGCCCTGAACTGAGTACTGATTTGCTCTATAGCTGCAACTCTCCCAAAAGCAAAAGCTCTCAGCTTAATACAATATTTACTATAAACAAATAAAGAATATGATGATATAAATGTAAGATTGTTGTTTATAGAAAACATGAGTGATTATTTAGAGTATATCACAAAAGTGAGTACACATCTCACATATCAGCAACCATTTTAGTGTATCTTCTCTAGCGACAATACTAAAGAAATTAAACTTGTATATATTATAGTCAATGTGCAGCTTGTATAGCAGTTCAGATTTACTATCCTCTAAAAATAAATCAACATGCCGACATTATTGTCAAAATAGCTGGCAACAAAAGTGAGTACACCCTAAGTGAACTTGTCAAAACTTGTCAATATTAACACCATTGTTATTTAGCACTGCCTTAATCCTCCTGGGCATGGAATTCACCAGAGCTGCACGGGTTATTGCATGGGTTCTCCAGAAGTGTTCAATAGGGTTCAGGTCTGGAGACATACCGGGCCACATTATTATCTTCAGCTTCAGCTTCCACAGCAAGGCAGTTGTCATCATGGGGGTCATTATTATCTTGGAAAACTGCCGTTCAGCCCAGTTTCTGAAGGGAGAGCATCATGTTTTGCTTCAGAATGTCACAGTAAATGTTAATTAACAGCAGCTCCCCAATATCAGCAGCACTCAAGCAGCCCCACACCATGATGCTGCCACCACCATGCTTGACTTTAGGCAAGACACAAATTTCTTGGTACTCCTCAGCAGGGCGTCGCCACACATACTGGAAACCATCTGAGTCAAACAAGTTTATCCTAGTTTCATCAGACCACAGGACATGGTTCTAGTAATTCATGCTCTTGGGCATTTTGTCTGTTTGCTGGCTTTTTAGTGAGTCAGCTTTAGAAGAGGCTTCCTTCTGGGATGATGGTCATGCAAACTGACTTGTTGCAGTGTGTGGCGTATGGCCTGAGCAATGACAAGTGGACCTTTACCTTTTGCAACCTCTAAAGCAATGCTGGTCACAGTACTGTAACTTAGTTTCAGGGTGTTACTGATCTTCTTATAGCCTAGGCCATCTTTGCAGAGATCAACAATTCTAATTTTCAAATACTTTCTTTGCAATGAGGTGCCATGTAAAACATCAGTGGTCAGTATGAGAGAATTGTACTCGCAGCACCAAATTGTACCCACTCTTACACAAGATACACAAATGATAAATAGGACATGTGGCTTTGCATGGTTACACAACATACAGTTATCACTAATGGTGTAATCATCTTTGTTGCCAGCTATCTTGACATTAATGGTTGTATGTTGAGTGATTTTCAGAGAACAGGAAATCTATATTGCTATACATTGCACATTGACAACTTCTACAATATAATGTACAATACAATGTATTGTCCCTTGAAAAGATATAATAAAATGGTTGCTAAAATGTGATGTGTACTCAAACAGAACCAAAAAATTTTGTTCTCAGCAAAAATGACAAAAAATACAAAAATGTCATAGCACCAAACAACTGCTGAATATTGTATTTTATTTCTAGCTTTTCTGAAGCTAGAAAAAGACATCCAAAAAATTGTACAAATTGAAGAATCATTCACACATTTGTAATTTCCATTCAGCAAAGAAACAGATTTTATTGCTTTCACATTTTCATTGACATATTTATTTTCTAGTTTGTTTGCATGTACTGTATTATTTAAAGTGTTTTTGCTGGACAAGTGAGCTGCAGTGAATGCAGCAGCCAGACAGCAGAAATGAGGCCTATGGGAGGCCTATGAGTGCAGTAGGCGAAAGCGACCAGGAGAGGCAAGTCAGGGGTAAAAATCAATAAGACACACAAGGGTCTCTTCGTCTTACATCCCTATCTTAGCCTCAATCGGTCCTGTCTAAGCTTCAAGAATCTTTAAATAGATTGCTCAGGATAGTGTGGGAGCCAGGTACAGAGTTGCAGAGTTATCACATCAATTATCCCAAGTCATGCTGTACTTTTTTATTAATTTCATCTGTTTAATGCATCTTTTACTAGTACTGTAAATCACTATAATATGATGTCTTGTATTGTTAGTTATGTTTAGAATATTTTTAAATAAAACTATTTTAAATGATATGGTCAAATAAAATGACTGGGTTACAGGGTTATGCCTGAAAAGCATTTTGGGTATGTTTGTACGGCAACATTCTAACCAAATCAGATCAATGTGCAATCTTTACATACAATATAATTCAATCCTCTACTCTCATAAGGTTTAAGGAGCAAAGCATTCATTACTGAGGCGTGTTAAAACTCCAAAACAATCATTTAATGTAAAAAGTTATCAAACATTTTAATAAAGTAACAAGAAAAATTTGTTCTTCTTTCAAATGCATTTATAAGTTTATTTTACATTCTGTACCACAAATATAGATTTAGATATTCAAAAGTAATTCACTTTACCTGTGTGTCTGTGACTGCAGCTGTGTGGAAGTTGAAGGAGTTTGATCACCTCGCTGCATTGCGCCGAAACATCATGTGTGGGATCTTCACCCAGTGTGGCAGCATCACTGCCCTGAGGCAGGTTTTGAAAGATGGCTAGTGGTGCAGGTGGGTGTGTGTTTGGAATAGGGGAGGGGTGAGCTGTACAGAAGGGACTGATCAAGATGAACTTCCTCACCTCCTGGAAGCTACAGTGGAGACCTGTGCTTAGTCAGGCAAAAGGCTCTGACAGTGCTCACTAATAAGCAGCGAGACACCTTCAGATGAACGATGCCTCAGGGAAAACATTCGTATTCACTCTGACACTTTCAACTCCATTAATACTGAATTTACAGCATGATATTTAAATGACTGACTGGCTTACTGACACAAAAGTATTTTGTAAAACATTTACAGTTTTATTTATATATGCTGACTTAATGTTTTTAAAGCTTATCAGTTTTAACCACCATGAAAAACACTATATCAAATATAATCATATATGTGATCATAGTATCTACTGTAGATTATAACTCTGTATTTCCCTCTGTTACAAACAGCTAATTGAATGTTTTTTCTTTAGTACTTTTTTTTGTTCCATGTCAAATAAAAAATTAGTTAATAAAAAATTGTCAAAAAAATGTAATCTTATTATTATGTAATTGCTGCATTCTTTGCTATTTACCTAGCAAAAAACACCAATGAACTTAATAGGACGCTTCATAATGCTCATATTTATGCAGATACAACATTGTTCATCCCTAAACAATGCAGAATGCAAAAAATTCTTTTGATACTCATCACTTCAAAAATGATGACAACTGCAGGATTTTTTGTGTAATCTGTTAACCCTGATGCACTTTCAGCAGGAATATTAAAATAGCACATGTATTCACTTCCTGCAGCAGGGTACACCTTCCTGCTTATACACCTCAGCAGGCATAATGATACACTGTCAACAAACAGTACAGCTGCCGTTGGTCACAAGGCCAGTGATCCAGCAGTTCACCCAAACATGGACACATGACCTCGCAATAAACTCTACATGGTTTTGTTTGTACATGTCTGACATCTGGCTGATGGGTATTATGTTTGCATGACTAACAAATATCTAGAGATGCAAGTTCTGCCCTTAGGTGATCTCGTTTTTACAGCTGAGTATATATAATGAACTCTATAATAAAGATTAATCAATCAACTGTCCATTTATTACAGTTTAACATTTGAGCACAATTTATTCACAGATCTTAAGACTTACAAATACTAATTCCAACATACAAATTGATCATATGAATTTTAATAGCAGTGACTTTTCAATACCCTGTTGTAAAGCATACATTGTATTCAGGAACTGTAACATATCAGCTATCAATTTATATGACAAATATTACACAGATTGCAAAAATATTTATATATTATCCCAGTCATGGGAATTGTAGCTTCAAGATACAGTTTTCACCAACACAATTTCCCGGAGTCTGTAAACCTAAAGCACCTTCATTAAACTCCTAATACAATGCAAAACAGTACTCTCATGTGTACAACTACAGTATGAACTACTGCAACAGCAACACATACAGCATGAGAATCCATTCTATTTCAGTTAACACAAATTGTATATGAATTCAGAATAAGCAGCATGCTTTCACCTACATACCTGATTTGTCTGCTTTATAGTTGTGCCTATAATTTACAGATGCACCTATATTGTATGAAGTCACTAGTCTGCATTTGCTCACAACATCAATAAACTATCATAATGACATAATATTAAAGCAACAGTCAAATGTTTGGACACACCTTATTCAGTGCTTGTTTCATATTTGATCTACAGGCGGATTTTTCTTCTTACTCGAAACATGATTGATCTTTTGTTTTTTTATTCTCATCTAAACTCTTTCTAACTCATCTTAAATGAATACTGTGCCCATTTACAAAAGAAATTACAATTAATAATGTCCCCCAGACCCCCAAAACTTTTCAATAAGAGCAATTACAAAAGGAAGAGGTCTTCAGCAAGACACACCATTAAGACTATTTTTGTTACAGATCTCAGTGTCATTTATTATGCTATTCATTCTTTAAGCCGACTTTAATATGTGGCTAGTGTCAGGGTATGTAACATGAACATTAGGTAACAGTAAAAAGCTGTGATCAAGGCTACAAAAAAATCTTGTGCAGTTTATTCTCACTGCATAATTCCATACATGTTACTTAATAACATTGGTGACCTTGTTATTACTTTTACATGAGGAAAGATAATATAATTTAAAAAACACCCCTCTGGTCTCAATATGTGTGCCCAAACTTTTGACTAGGGTTTTCGCTGGATCATTACAGCTCAGTTGTGGCACTCACACACACACAGGAAAAAAGTGCTTATTTAAAACCCTTATCAATACACGTTCATAGAATGATCAATGACATTAATTTTTCATTAATGACAATCAACACACTAGATACATATCCCAATTAAATCCCTTTCAATCCCTTTTAACTTGATATTCAATAAACTGCATGTCCTTATAGATACAGAGTACCTAAAACTTATTGATTAATGTCTACTAACAATGCCAAGATTTTAAACTGTTTTATATGATATCTAATAAGTTATTACACAATTACAACATATACTATGATTACTACAATCATGTGTCTGTTTTCAAACGTTAGCATGTAGTCTAGCCATTATTTCAAGTACCACTAATTTAATTCAGAAGCATTTGATTACTGACTATGTAGATTTGACTATTGCTTAGGACCTTACCTAATGACAGGAGTATCACTGGCTGCTATTGGGGATATGTCGGGGGAAAGATCTGTCTTATAGTCTCTGACTGGGCCTCCTTGGTCAGACATAGATGTAAAAGAGAGATGATCATGTTCCATGATTGTAAGCTGGTCTTCTGATTTCTCTTTTTTGAGGTAAAAGATCTTCCTTAGTTTCTTCAACTGCTGAACCTCACACAATGTCTCCAGGACTACCAGCATAGCGATTAAGCCCAGCAACAGATAGACTGAAGAGAAAAGACAGATATATACTGTAACCCTGGCCACACGACATCTGAACACAAAACACATTTATATGCAAGACTAATTTAGTTTATATTAAATTACAGGTGATATTATATACCATTTTTCACACCCACCAGTAATTCCCACTTTATAGAGATGCCTGAACTTCTGGTTGTAGCCCTCTCCTGGCACGTAGTCACCCAGACCAATGGTGCTAAGTGAGATGAAGCAGAAGTAGAAAGACTCCAGGAAATTCCAATTCTCCTCCATAACAGAGAAGATTACAGCAGGGATGAGGAAGAAGCAGGAGACCACGATAACGGTTAACATGAGCGCATGCACACCTGTCACCAGAGACTTGGACAGACCCCAGCGGAGCTGTAGGAAGGCCACAGGCCGTCGGGTGCTGAACACCATGACCCTCTGCACCACTGCAGTCAGGAACAGGAGGGTGAATGGGATCCCAACCACAGAGTAGAAGATGCAAAAGGCCTTTCCCTCATCTGATAGGGGCACTGTGTGTCCATAACCTAAACACACAAATATATAGACCCAATAATTTTTTATTTGCATAGATGTACAATATATTAGTGCAAAAACATAAACAAAAAACATACAGTGCCTGTCAAAGTTTTGGAAACACCTAGTCTTTTACCATTTTACATAGATGTGTCCAAATTTGACATTTTTAGCTCTAATAGACCTTATGTAAAACAGTCAAACATAGCGGTGGAAGCGGGTTGTTTTGGACCAGGGCAAGGTTGGAGACTTAATCCAGGTGAAATTAATACTATTCTAACATGGCTTCCTTTCCATAACTCAACACCATGCAATTCCATCAGGACTATTGCTAATTGCACCAACTGGGGGTCTTAGATGAACTGAATTGCAGGGTCAGAAAAAAAATATCCAACTGGCAAAGAACACATTTACAAGAGGCATGGCATAAAATTTTAGCTGAATGTTTGGAGAACCTAGCTGTCTGGGAGCCAAGAGTGTGTAAAGCTGGATTTTTTCAGTAAAAATTAAGTTTAACATTTGTACATTTATGTTTTTTTCCTTTGTAAATCTTCATACCGGTAAGTTATGGAGATTGTTGCAAATAAAAAAGGAACATAAATGTGTCTCTCAAAAACAATTAACAGCTAGCTGTTTGCAATCCTTTTTTGCACTATGTCGTGCAAAAATAGTTACATTGCCATCCATGGCAAATAGTGCAAAACAATGTTTTTAATGTCCTTTGTATCAAAAAATAAATAAACATTTTAAAAAAATGAAGCTATTAGCCTACAACAGAAACATTATACGTATGAAAATTATAGCTTACCAGTGTCTCCAGTTCTAGCCCCTACTAAATTCTAGATAGCAAATAAAGAGAGATTAGATGGTTAGCTAAGGTAATATTTTTCATTTCTATTTTCCCCATTCTTTTATAAATCTTACAAATGTTCCCCGTACGGTCAGCAGCACAATATCTGTGATTTTTCAACCCAAAAATAATTAGTATTAATCAGCGTCTTGTTCTTCATTCTACTGTGATATACTAGACTTTCATTTCTGTTTTTTGGGTTTTTTTGTTATTTATTTATTTTTTCATTTAATTTTTTATTTTAATTTCAATGCTTTGCCTATAAAGTCCCCAGCATCGTACATGACCTGTTCTTATATTACCAGCAGATGATAACACAGTATCTAGGTCATCGTTGCTAGACAAAACATTTCCATACTTCACACAGCCTCAACATCTTACTATCCTCTACACCCATTTGATCTTAACTGATCAAACCAGATCATTTACATACCTTCCACACATTATTATTTCCACTTACAATCTTACAATTATTCATTAAAGATGCAATGATACTATTTCCATTCTAAAATACAATTCTTAAAATCAACATTTTATTAATTACACAAGTAATGCAGGTTTTAAAAGCAGACGTCCCAATCTGCATAACCCACAAAGTTAAAATCTACAGAGCGCCTGCACGTTATGCCCCTGCTTAGATACTTCAATTTAATTCAAAATTGGGGAAAATTTTGTTGAATAATTTATTTTCAAGCTATGGTAAACATGGAGTGATTTTTGTTTTAGATTTTAAACCTGGTTTATAGCTTTCATTCATTTATTTTGTGTAGTACATACAAACACTTTTGCATTGTAAATTGAGCAAGCATGGTGTTAACTTTTTGTCATCCAAATCAGTCAGTATTTCTCATCTATAATTCAAAAACAAAAATAGGGTTCAAAATATTATTATGAGAATTGTGAACTACTGAAACTGTAAAGCCAGTACCTTGGATCAAATAAAATCCTGACCGCAGTGTATCCAATAACATTTATATCATTATGATGCTACACTTTTATACTATTATTATTTTGCAGGTTATATGATGATGAACATGTTGTTCTATCCATTGGGAGTCTACTTAATCTAGGCTTTAGAACAAAGCTTATTATGTTGTACAATAAAAAAGCCTCATGTAGGTTGCTGCCAGGACATGATCCCTATGTCAGATTAAGTTACTTATGTCAAAGAAACACAACACCAACCTTTCCTTCAGCCAACCTTCAGAAGACTGCAGTGCTGCATGCATTGGCCACTAAAAGTCATTTTGTGCTAATGCTGGAGCATCTACGTGCCCTAGATTTGTACCAGTCACCTTGTTCTTATCACATTTGCTGGAGATCATTTGTATTGACATTGTATTTGATCCCAGTTTAACTATGAGATGCGCCAGCATTATTGGATTGAGTAATTAAAAAATAGACACCATTACTCATTCACTTTGATATACTGCCCAAAGAAGAATGTATGAATGAACGAATGAATGAATGAATGTATGTAAGACTTTCATTTCATCACAAAGAGAAGGCCAGGGAACGAGAATGGTGTTGCTGATCGGGGCCTATTAAACAACACACTCCAGGGTGTTGCAATCAAAAGCAATGCGTCTCGCGATGGACGTCAACAAACAGGAAGTACTGAAAATATGTGAAAGGACACGCTTTGCGAGAGACTATTTTTGGTGGCCTGACTCACCTGTCGTGGAGAGCACTGTGCTTGCGAAAAACAGCGCTGAGGTGAAATCCCAATTCCAGTTGGTTGCGTTGTTATTTAACACGGACACGCCGTAATTACTGGCCTCCAGCGCTCTGGCCAAAAATGCCTCCAGTTTCTCCTCGGATAAGCATTCATTCTCACGGAGAAACTGCTGCTTCGCATCACTAAGCTCTTGTCGGAGCAAGTCTTCATAGGGCAATTCAACCAGGGAGAACACGACAGCCCCGAACACTAGATAGAGCACATAGGAGAGAAGCAGGAGCAGAAAATAGCACGTCGATTTGTTCCCTTCAATCAGACGCGAGCACCAGTTCCCACAAAGACACTCGAGCATTTTCTGTCACCGGAGTGATGACAAAGTCAGGTAGCACCTCTGAAGCTATGGAGAGCACACCGAGCTCTGTGAAATTAAAAGACGCGGCGGTCTCTGGCGCCTTCGGGCTGTTGTGATGTGACGCTAGAAGGTGATGTGAGCGGTGTTCAGTGGTCTGAGCGCATGGCGTCGCTTCCTTCCACGCGTCACCTCGCTCAGGTTCAGCCCATAGGACAGAAGCAGGGCGCGTCCTGGGTGCTTCTCAATCACAGCGCTGACGTTTACTGTAAACCTAAAGTAGCAAGGAATTTTAGACACAAAACTGGCATCCACACCCGCATAACTGAGGAAAAGGTCCCCACCTTCGGGCGATGATAACAATAAGTGAACTGGCTGAACTCGTTCACCATGCTCAGAGATTAGCATGAAGTGAGAAAAGAGAAGCGGCAAAGAATATGCGTCAGTGGGGCAGGGTTTAGCACTTACTACCTTTACGTTCTGCTTTATTGTGCTTTCAGGAAAGACAATTTTCTTTTGGGTTGAATAGAATCCTCTAGGCAGGTTGAGGGTTTAAAGGGTTTAATCTCCTGCAATCTGATCATTGTACATAAACCTTCATTATACAGCATTGTGATTTTGTACATAAACACTACATTGCATTTCATTAACTTTGGAAATGAACCTACAGTGTACATTATTGTGACTGTCATCAGTGTGATTGTTGTATATAAACCTACATTGCAATTCATTGTGATTGTTGTATATAAACCTACATTGCATTTCATTATGATTGTTGTATATAAACCTACATTGCAATTCATTGTGATTGTTGTATATAAACCTACATTGCAATTCATTGTGATTGTTGTAAATAAACCTACATTGCATTTCATTATGATTGTTGTATATAAACCTACATTGCATTTTTGTGACATCATTATGCTCAAACCTATATTGTACATCACTTTGTATGTTGTGCATAACCCTACAGTACAATGCATTTCATTGAGATCACTGAACATTAACCTAAATCATTGTAATTCTTGTACATCAGCCCAATGAATATCACTGTGGTCCTTGAACATGAAACTACGTTATACATTATTGTGCTCATTGTACACAAATGATCATTGTAAGCTTTGCACAAGGTGTGAACCTACTCCACAAGTGATGCACACTGTGTAGTTAAGGTTTTTTTTTTTTTTTAGAATACTGTAGGTGCACTTAAAGCAAAATATAAAGTGTATATATATATATATATATATATATATATATATATATATATATATATATATATATATATAAAGTATATAATTACTGATGAGATCTTTTGCTATTTTTAATTTGACAATATATTCTGTACACCAACAAGGTGGACCAACAAAGTATGAGTGAAATGTATACACTATCTCTAGCAACACTGTTCTTGTTGAAAATGTTATAATTAAGATTTGTTTATTACTTAAGAATACCTGGTCACCAATACTTGTTTTGATGGGCAGGATCAAAAAAGTATAAAAGGATGGGTTACAATTAGTAGTTGTGAACATATGTTATTATTTGAATAAAATATCTGATTGTAGATATGAAGATTGTGTGTATGTTAAAACAGCCACAGAGTGCATCTTATTATGGAACAGTATTGAGCAAGAATAAAAACCACAACATCTACAAATATTTGCAAAAACTATTGGGCGTCTGAATATAGACATTATGATATGTTGCTGTTGTCTCTACTGTTTCCTGCATATGTAAAAAGATACATGCTTAATTTACTCAAAAACACCAGTGTCCTCCAAAACCCTGTATACTTTCAGATATTAGATTTAGTAGGTAGAAATATTGGAGCATCTATAGGAAGGACGGGTATGTTTTTTTGCTGAAATACAACTCATGTGTTTAGACTTCTCCAGCAGTCAGTTAGCTTCAAGATTGCAATAGCACAGCTTGCTGTTGCCCACCCTGCAGTTTCCACTGCGGCATGTCTTGAATATAGGCTGTGGACTGTGGGCTCTAAACACTGGCCAGTTTGTTAAAGGTGACCAAGAATAGATTTTCAGCCGTTTTGGGCTATTTCTAGAAGGGAATAGGACACAGAAGATCTTTGGCCTCATGTTAGGGAGAATCAAGTCTACCGAACTTATACTGGATACCATCTGCTTCTATTAAACAAATTGGATTTAAACAAATCTCTGTACCTTAACCAATCTACTTTTTCCTCACAGTCTAGTTTATCCTAATCTAATATGTCCCTTTTAATAACAAATTAAATGTGACATATTTTAGCCAGGAAATGTCAAATGTCAAACTGATCTAAAACCCCCTAGTGGGTGAGGTTTGGAAATAAAGCACTTTATCTCATGTATGTGCACCTTCTGCAGCTAGAATTAATAGGTTTTGTTATGCTTTGGGTTTGTTTTCAGTTGATAGCACATGAAACTCTTGGTATGGATTCCAAGATCTGTTAGCAAATTTTGCAAGCAAATGTAACTCACCGATTCTAGAATCTGACATTAATAAAAAAGGAACTCCAACAAGACAATGATCAGAAACAACTGATAATCTACAAAGTGGCCGACCTGGCTAAGGCTTTTGCAATAAGTACTTAATTATTAGAGTGTCCAAACTGGTGCACACGCCACGCAATAATCATTAGACAGAGGTGCCCAAAGGTTTGTATTTAAATAATAGCATTGCTTGTTACCTTTGCTTATTCCTAATTTATACCCAGCTGGTTTTTCACAAGCACTTCATAAAACACCAGAGGGAGCTATACGTCCAAACATATAAAAACTCTAATGGGGCTTGAAATGATAGGAAACCTTTATTATTTATATGTGCAGATGGTATGAAGTGAAAACTTTTTGGTTTCCGTAAATCAAAACCATGCTGAAAATACAGATTATTTTGACCAGCTGGCCAAACACGAACTGAGGCCATTCTTCAGCCTGTGTTTCTTCATTATTATGTTACTAATTTAATCAATTAATTCAACCTTTGTATAGTTTTTCACAAAACAAACTGTGCTCAATGTAGCATTTTAAATGGTAAAAGCAATTAGCAGCTGTCAATGATGATTTTCCAGTTTTACTAGTTTGCCTGGTGTTTTGGTAGCTGTTTACTTATCAGAGTCTTAACTTTTCAGCAAGAAAGTTTCCTTATACTCAAAAACATATTTCAATTCAATAATTTAAAATTTATTTTAAATATCTAAAAAATTCATGTGCATGAATAATGACGTGTTGATATGACAGTTTTAAATATATGTACTTGTAAGCAGTATTGCATGTTATACCTGGATGTAATTTAATCTCACCACCTGCAGGTTGTTTCTTTCGTGCTTCTGCATAGTTTCTTAAAACATTTCAGTATTATATGGCAAAACATGGCATTGTTTAGGAGTCCAGTCTTTTTTCCTCGTATACAGAACCAGGTTTAGAATAGAATAGAATAGAATAGAATAGAATAGAATAGAATAGAATAGAATAGCTTTCAGATGTCACATATACAATACAGCACAGTAAAATTATTATTATTATGTTTGTATATCTTAACTTGTTCGGAAGCTGGGATCAGAGCGTCCCTGGAACACAGAGGTTTAGGGCCTTGCTCAAGGGCCCAAGAGTGGCAGCTTGGTGATAACCCTGACCTTCTAAACAGTAACCAATTGGCTTAACCATTGAGCTACCACTCTTCTTGCTGACAGTGCAGTTATTTAATGCTGAGGTAATGCTTACTCTGTTATTTTTTCGAAACACTTTCATTCTCAATTGAGTGCATTATTATCTGTATCATAGTCTGCCAGTGCTCATGATTAGGTGATGATGTAAGATTTTCCAAAAATCATTTCGTCCAAATAGGCTGAGATTTTGGCATAGTCTGATTTATATGAAGAAAAGGTCTAGCATGACTGTTTATTTATGATGCATTAGTTAGTGTTGAATTAATAAACTAAACACTAGGACAACTTTTAAAAAATTTATAAAACTGACTTAAACAAAATGTAATGTTTAAGTTATCATTGCTGTTTTGCTCAGACTGTTTCTGAAGTTGTTATTTGCTCTTGTTGCATACTTTAGTTTTATTAAAGCATTTATAAAAACACACCTTTTTTATTATAGTGTATTAGGCTTATTCATCAGGGTTTTATTTATTTGGAATTAAAATAAATGGTTTACTCCAGAGTAGGCTACTCACTAACTTCCTTAGCAGGTCATGTGCAAGTAAGGAAAGACAATCAACAAAACCTTTACATGCCTAAAACTATAAATTGCAAGACAAATTACAAGCAGAAGCAAGTATAACCCATACATATGCCCCAAACCATTAGCCTATACATAGCACACACCACCCACACACACACACACACACACACACACACACACACACACACACACACACACACACACACACACACACAAACAGAATAATCCAGCAATTATGCTAGATCATTATCTACAGAAGTTAAATTATAGGATAGAAATGGTTAGGAGAGGACATATATTATTACTGTGTCCAGTTTTGGTTGTTAAATCCATATTTTACTTAATGGAAAAAAAATGAAATTTAAAATGAGGGGGTTTTTAGGTTGAGAGAAGATACATGTCTTTGTTCTCCTCAAAAGTCCACACAAATTATTATAAATATATAATCAGTTATACAGATGTATTATTGCTGCATTCAGAGGCAGTATATTATTTGCATTCATCTCAATCTTTATATCAGTATGTATTTAAATATTTAGGATAAGTAGTCTTCTTCTTCTTCTTCCACAGCGGATCATCCGTCTCCATACCACCCTGTCCTCTACATCTGCCTCTTTCACACCAACTACCTGCATGTCTTCCCTCACCACATCCATTAACCTCCTTCTTGGCCTTCCTCTTTTCCTCCTTCCTGGTGGCTCCATCCTCAGCATGCGCTGTCCCTCTAATAAACTAATTTCTAATCTTGTCCATCACCAATGCAAACAGGAAAGGACTCAGGGCCGATCCTTGATGTAGTCCGACCTTCACCTTGAATAAGTCTGTCGTTCCTACTGCACACTTCACTGCTGTCACACTGTCTTTATACATGTCCTGCACCACCCTAACACTCCTGACTTCCTCATACAATACCACAACTCCTCTCTTTGCACTCTGTCATACGCTTTCTCTAAATCCACAAATACGCAATGCAATTCCTTCTGTCCTTCTCTATACTTTTCCATCAACATTCTCAAAGCAAATAAGGCATCTGTTGTGGCTTTCCTCAGCATGAAACCTTACTGCTGCTTACAGATGGTCACCTCTTCTCTCAGCCTGGCTTCCACTACTCTTTCCCATGACTTCATGGTGTGGCTGATCAACTTAATTCCCCTGTAGTTACTGCAGGTCTGCACATCTCCCTTATTCTTAAAGATCGGTACCAGCACACTCCTTCTTCATTCCTCAGGCATTTTCTCACCTTCCAAAATCTTGTTAAACAATCTGGTTAAAAATTCCACTGCCATCTCTCCTAAACATCTCCATGTTTCTACCGGTATGTCATCTGGTCCAACCGACTTTCCACTCTTCATCACCTTAATCACTGCTCTCACTTCCTCCTTACTGATCCTATCCACTTCCTTCTTCACCAACTCCACACAATCCAACCTTCTCTCTTTCTGATTTCCCTCATTCATCAGCTGCTCAAAATACTCCCTCCACCTTCTCAACACACTCTCCTCACTAGTCAACACATTTCCATCTCCATCCTTTATTGCTCTAACTTGCAGCACATCCTTCCCAGCTCGGTCCCTCTGCCTGGCCGATCGGTACAAATCCTTTTCTCCTTCCTTAGTGTCCAACCTCTTATACAGCTCCTCATATGCCTTTTCCTTTTCCTTTGCTTTTGCCACATCCCTCTTTACCTGCTGCCGCATCTCATCGTACTTCTGCCTACTTTTCTCATCACTCTGTCGATCCCACTTCTGTTTTGCCAACCTCTTTCCCTAATGCCTGTCTAGTTACACTGTCCCCCGCCAACACCTTACAGACTCCAATCTCCTTCAGGTTGCATCTCCTACATAGAACATAGTGCACCTTTCTCCACTCTTATACCAATCATTCATTCCTAGGTACACAATCTACCACTTCATCTAAATCACTCCCGAATCTTTCCTTCTCCTCCATCTCACAACCCACTTGTGGAGCATAGGCACTGATGACATTTATCAACATACCTTCAACTTCCAGCCTCACGTTCATCACCCTATCAAAAACTCTCTTCACCTCCACTACGCTCTTACTGTACTTTTCCTTCAGAATCACCCCTACACCATTTCTCTTTCCATCCACACCATGATAGAACAGTTTAAACCCACCTCCAATGTTCCTGGCCATACTCCCTTTCCACTTGGTCTCCTGAACACACAACATATCTACCTTTCTCCTCTCCATCATATCAGCTACCTCTCTCCCTTTACCCATCATAGTACCAACATTTATATTACCAACCCGAATCTCCACTCTCCTACACTTCTCCTTTCCCTGCCGTCTCTGTAGACTACTTCCTCCTCTCCTTCTCCTCCTTCGGCCAACAGTAGCCCAACGATATCTGTGGCGGTCATTGGTAACCCGGGCCTCGACCGATCCGGTATGAAATTCTTATTTGTGATCCGCATATTTGATTTGGCACGTTATACGCTGGATGCCCTTCCTAACGCAACCCTCCCCATTTATCCAGGCTTGGGACCGGCACTAAGAGTGCACTGGCTTGTGCCTCCCTAATGGCTGGGTTATTTAGGTTAAATAGTAGTGTTGTTAAATGTATTAGTCAGATGCATATGCATACCTGTTTAAATATAAAATGTTATTATTAGCTTAAATATTGAACTATTATAATGTTTATGAACTATGTGAGGACTATCTTTTATTAATGTAAGATAAATCACAAGTTTGTTCACAATTCTTTTCTGAACATTTACTGTTACATTCATTTTGCTATAGTTTATTTTGCCTATCTTTGGAATAACCCAAACATATTTTGGTTTCAATACCTTAATACCTTGTCTTGAACAGCTTTCTAGAAACTAAAGTGAGATTATGAGCCAGCATACAGGTCAATAATTTATGTTTGGATTTGGTCTGGTTTATTGTTTAAGAAATTTCATCAGGGTCTCAGAAATACATATCCTGTAATCTTTTTTAGCTTTAAATAGTAATCTCTTATAAGTACCTCTTTCTTTCTTCTTTTGTTTCATGTAAAAACATCAAATAGATAATCACACATCTGTTGCTGTTGGCAGACGAAAAAGAGCAATTCAGTGAATAGTTTCATTTTAAGAGCAGTACAACATTTTCAGTTTGCTTACACTGAATGCCTTCCTTTACATACTCACCCCCTTTGTTGTGGATTCTCTTTGGTGTATAAGCATTTTAACCTGGAGATTTACAATTTTGTATGATTATGGTGATACTAATGTCCCAATGGATGATTACTATAAAGGTTTATGATATAATGAGCCTTTGAAAAACATATTTTGAATAGATAACACAGAAACAATATAATAATAATAATAATAATAATAATAATAATAGTGATAATAATAATAATTATATATTAAAACCTAATCTCGAATAGCCAGTATACATGTATGTGTTTACATGTATTTCAATAATTTTTCTTAAGTTAAAAGCAATTTAAAATGTATGTCTATGTTAAAATCTTCTTCTGAACAACTCAATAAAATCATCAAAGTGCAAGGTTCTATAGCTATTAATACTATACAGTTTGTCTTTGTGCTATTAGCATGACATACAGACAGATCAACGAGCAATTGAGCTAAAAGGGATTGCATGTGCTATTAATAAGGAAAAGACATCTACTATGATTCTTTATGAATCTTCCTAAATATCATGTAGGTATCTAGACTGGCTTGTTATGTCTGCCACAGTCTGTCTGGAAGTAATCTAATGAGGGTCAGCTTATGACATTTGGCTCATACAGGATGGGAACAATACAGTAAATAAAAATTTCAGTACTGATAACTGATCCTGTAACACTTGATCATGGTGGGTCTATATTTGTCGCACATAGAAATGCCTTGATTACACAAATTCTCAAAGAACTTGATTATTTGTTAGGGTTCGTGTTTTGGCAAAATGGGTCAAATACAACCTGTCTGCTTTCAGCTGTAGTTTTTCTTTTATGAATGTCATTGTCACAACACATACATACCACTACATATGTTTCAGGTTAGAATATGTGCATTTTTCTGGCTGAGCAATACTCTCAGAACAAGCCAGTTTTCCTGGGGAGGTTCTGGGCCTAGCCAGAATATAGAAAGAGAGGGAGAGCTCCCAGATGGTGCTGACTTCAGTGTATCTGCATCTGGAAAACCTATTCCTGCCAAAAAGGCTACCCCACAGGGGTGTTTAAGTTAGCCTAGGCTTTGCAAAAACGGCAGGAAAATGCATGCTGTAAACTCATCTGAGGAATGAGCACTTCGTTACATTTGCTGATTTATCTCCTTTTCTGCCTGGTTCAGGACTACTACATGACTGCTAAGGAATGGTTTAGAATGTGTGTATATTCACACAGCAAATTCCCTGGTGCTGACTTAAGTCATATAGCATTCATTTGTGTTCGCCTGTTAATTCAATTAACCATTCCTTTTTAAACATCCGATTGTGCTGTGTTTACTCAGAAGACCTATTAACATGATGTAAGTGAGACAGAAGAATAGTTTCTGAAAATGCAAGCAATATCAATATATTGCATATTAATAAATGTGGTGAGCTACACAGATAAAAACTTATTTCTGTTTTTCAGTGTAAACTATAAAGAGTCTATAAAGAATTATGACTCTCCCATTCTCAAATGCCTAATACATTAAGACAGTTCTACACACTTAAGGAGATATGAAGCCAAGCCATGTATTATCTCCTTATTCCATCTGCCACTGTCCTTCAGCACATTTCCGCTCATTTGAAAAATGGAGCCAGATAAAGTGAGCAAGCAAGTCTGAGTAACTCTCCCTACAATACAATGAAAATGGTTTCCTTTTTAAGTTAAGCTTAGGGTTAGATTTATGTTTAGCATTAATTATCAACATTAATAATTAAACCACTTATTGATTACATTTATTTTTAAAACATTAGTCTTTGCTCTTGCATTTAAAATTGAATATACTTATCAATACAGGAACCTCGGGTTTTAAAAAGATAAATTAATTGTTACCGAAGCTGATTGTTTTGACTGATTCAGATTCAAGAATTTAAAAGCAGTTTGGTATGAGCTAATTCTGCTAGACAATTGTGCGATATTGTATTTGTTTATATTGTACTGCTGAGGTGTGAGGTATGTTGCAATATCTAGAGAGATGACTGCAGCTACCACTAAAACTATAAATAATACTAAAACTTAGAGGGGTAACAGTTATATCTCGGTACAGGAGTAAAATCTGGGTTTCCTCAGGAATGTATTATTTGGCGGTCCAATAGTTTGTCATTGCCTCAAAATCTAAATGCATTTATTATTATTATTATTATTATTATTATTATTATTATTATTATTATTATTATTAAAAACATACTCAACAATGACAGGGGATAAAGGATAGAAAAAGAAACTAGAGTTAGTACAGTGTCACTGTGGCTACTCACTCCGTACTGAAATTGTATGATTTGTTTTGTGCATGCATGGAACGACTAAAGAATCCATAGCGCTAGCTGTAGCTGCTAACTAGGAAGTGACTAGCTTCCTAACGCTATGGATTCTTTAAAGTTTTACAGTATGGCCAGCTGGAAGAATTCCTCTTTAAAAAAAAGGGGAAAAAAATGACACATATCGAGGGAGTGAATGAATAAAGGTTGGAGGGAATTAGTTAACGAGACATTAGTTAAACTGTGGTGAAATGTGTAGAACAGTTACAGTTTTTGTCAGTTGCTTTGGAGCGTTTCTCCGATCAGTAATGAAATTCTCAAAACTACTTGTTCAACCTCCATATAATTTAATCACTTGTGCACACCATAAAAGCAATTCTTGTTGCTTTGATGAAATTGTAAATGCTTTTGTATATTTATTTAATTGATTGTGTACAATTGTCTGCTGTTTCCTACATTATTAGTTGTTTATGTTTTTGATCAAAAAATAATATACTAGTTTCACCTAAATAGTCTTAAACCCCAAAACATCTAAGCATCAGTTCATTGTATAAGTCATTGAATGCAAAATGGTTAAACCAGTTGTCATGATCAGTCATGCTTAAATGTCTGTTAAACGTTCTTTTGGTAAATGTTTTTGGAAATGATTGTGCAGATGAATAGGTTGTTTCTTTATGATCTGAAACATTTGTGTTGCACACTATCCCAAATCTTAATAAGACTAACGGCAAAACAGGCCATTTAAAGATGAGCTGTTACTCATTTGAGTGACAACCAATAAAATTTGAATACCAGAACTAAACTCTTTAAAGGGCAACTAAGACATTTCCTGTTAGTCTCAAATAACATTAATCTCTATACTGTTCTGTAATAGTGTCTGTTTGTTTCTTGGTTGTTCATTAATTTTCAGAAATTGTAATTCTGTATTTTTTTTTTTGTTGCCAATTGATGGTTCACAAGATTTACCTTTTACCTGTTTTAGAGAACTGGTTGATCATTGGTTGAACTGATGCCATTCACTCGCCTTCATTAGTGAAATTCAAGTATTACCTTAATATGTATAATAAATTTAAACTGTCTGTGATTATTATACTTTAATGTGTTCTGTTGCTGTTGACAATCTGCTTATGTCATGCTATATAGAGGAAAAATGAGAACAAAAAAATATTAAAATTCAAATCAACCATGCAGTGAGAGATGTCAAGAAAAAAAAATATTTTCTTTAACTTGTTGGATTTTTCTGAAAGGCAGCATTGTGCATAGAAAAGCAGTCTTGTGTCTTGGATGAACATTAATGAACATAATCATACTCATTCATTCCATCCCCCACTTTTTCCCCCTTTTTTCACGTATTCTTTTCCATAACCATAAACTGTCCCAGGGCCTAGTTCTACAGTCTGTAAAAGTGGGATTAATGGTAATAATTAACTATGATTGTTCCTTTATTTTCTGATTTTTTGCAAGAGGTTTAAAACACACATTTGTATCCGTTGATCATCAAAAGCGTTTGACATTTCTGGGTCACTAAGCTGTCTAGCTTTGGAGAGGATGTGAAAATGCGCAGATGTTGCTCTAATAGCCCCAGGCTGTATTACAAATATGCAGATAAGTGAGCAAATAAGATGCAATGATTAATCACTTAATGACTGTAGACTGGGTGATAAATGAGAAACTGATGCCAAGTGGGCAGGTTCATACTTCTGACTGCGTTAGTGATTATGAGGCTGTCTGCTCATTTTGGGTATGTTGTTGACAAGTCCTTTTCTCTTAAATGAAAGTGTTTTGTGCTTGGCCAGTGACATGGCAGCATACGTTATAGTATATAGCAAATGGCATACCTGTGATGATTTCATTCTTGGTATGTTTTCAATATATTTGTACATTAGCCTTTCAAGGGTGGATCTTATAGTATGTATAAAACTTACAAAACAAAACTTGCTTACTTACATTTATGGCATTTGGCAAATGACCATATACAGAGCGACTTACAAATGAACAGATAATTGTTAAGGGCCTTGGTCAAGGGCCCGGGAATGGCAAGTTGGTGATGTTGGAATATGAACTCACAATCTGATTTAAAGTTCAACATTTTAACCAGTGGGGTTCCACTTTTATTTTTTGTTTGTTTGTTTTTACCAAGTATTAATGCAGTAAATGTCATTTGGTGTGTTAGAGTCACAGCATATAATATTATAACATATAAACCTAAAACTTTGTCCTTCATTTCAGGAAAATCCATTTTCATGACCTCATATCCCCACCGTGCTATAGCAGAGACGTCCATCTGGTGTTACTATACTGGTCAGAGGAGGCTCATTGAAATGGAAAAAGTTTTCTTTTCCACTTGGCCTCCAAAGGCTTGTTCCACAGTGGCCAAACAAATAGATTAAAAGGAATATGTAAGTAAATGGCCTTTATACACAGTATGGTGTTTTTATGTGTTTTTGAACAGAACATACCATGGAGGTCTTTTCAGTGACTAAGTTGATGAAATACTTTCTGATTCACTATACCATTGATCACCTAATCTCCCCAATCAGACATAAAAAAAAAAAAGAAAATTATGCACATAATGTAATGGCATAAAGGAGATCAGGTTACTTTTTGAAGATATTTGGTGGGCATTTTAGAAAAACATGAACGCTTACGCTCAGCTGAAATGACGTGAATCTGATTTCTGATGTGGTCTGGATGTTCTTGTTTTAACATCAGACTCGATGCAGCTTAAGTGTTCTTGGCTAATACAAGAGCACACAAATATCAAGAACACCTTGTTCAAGGCTCTCAGGCCTTCCATTTGGTCATCCTGGGGCACAAATCAAGTAAATTGAGGAAACGTAAGCTGTTTTTTTCCAAAAACCGGAAAATAATTTAAATGTAATTCCTTTTCATTTGAATTCTTTTTGTGTGTCTGCTGAACACACAGTTACTTTGCTGTAAAATAGGATTATAAATAAATTCAACTACATTTTTACATCCAGCATTAGTCTCAAGAAGCCCGGTTTAGTTTGCACCCAGAGTTGGTTTTGTATAAATTGGCTCCAAAATGTTACCTGGCAAGTTTATACGGTACAATTGTTATAACATATTTGTAGCAGTTAACAGTAGTCAAAATCAGAGCCAGTTACATTTTGCACAGAAAACTGTTCAAATGACTGTTAAAATTCTTGGGGTGGCTGCACTAATAAATACTGGGTATATAATAACACTGAACAATCAGTCTTCAGAATTTCCTTGAGGGTGTGATTGTATCACTGGCTTACAATCACTTAATTCCATTTTGTTTGTATTGCTTTTAACAATGACATAATTACAGCATTACAGAAATCCAGATACAGATTTAGTTAAAGATCATGTGCATTAACATTAAACCTATTATTTTTTTTACTATTGAGGGTGTGCATATTTGTGTGTGAATGTGCAGGAAGGAGTAGGAGAAAAAGAAAAAATATATAAATTGGTTGTTGACACATCACAGGACACTTAAACTTAACAAAGTATATACCATGAATAAGACCTTTATTTATTTTGCTGGGCCAGCTGGATAGATAGACAAACAAAAAACTACCATATCACAAAGTACACATAAAAGTTATGAAAAAGAAAAAATCTTACTAAGCATAAACTGTATATTTTTGAGAGACTTTATATTCACCCACTGCAGAATCCATCATAATCAAAAACTAAATCAATTTAAAACTCTGTGCTGACTCTAAGACATGACTTAATAACAGAAAAGATCATCCACAGTTAGATACTTTCAGCCATCACATTTTGCTCTGCTATTTCTATATAGTCAATGGCTACGGTTGATTTATATCTGTGGAATTTAGTACAGCCAAAATTCACAGAGGGATTTCATTAGAGCCTTTTTTATCACAAAGCTGATGCCTTCAGCTCAGACGATCATCAAAAAGTGATATTAACATAGTATATAACCTGTCTTGAAAACACTTTCTGGAATGTTCTAGCTGTCATTAGTACATAAATTATCAGGAAAGAGTATAAAAACAGGCCCTTTAACAGTGTTATCTGTATGCAAACCGCATATGTAGTTTTGCGATATTTTGTATTCACGATATGTGAATGTTGTATTATTATTAATATAATTATTAGCATATGATTATGCTGCCTTCATTATAATAAGCATAATTTGGGTTACATAAAGCTGGGGGTGAATTGATATTTGTTGCGTAAGTATTGCTCAGTTTGGCACCTTTTGCATCTCTCACTTTTACAAAGGAAAGGTAAATAAAGAGTACAGTGAATATTCTTTTTTTTATACATTTTTGTAATAAATGTATTTATTTCAAACATGTCAAGTTTTAATATTCATACCATATACATTATTTAGCTCTACAATGTAGAGGAACTGAAATGCAAACTAAAAATATTAAACTGATTAAGGCATTGTAGGTACACATGCAGCAAAGTTCAGAGAAATCCCCACTGATAATGGGTCAGTCAAGTTCTTTTTTTAAATGAGAGAAATAACGTTCATTTAAAAAAGAACATGGTACATGGTACTATGACTTACAGAACCAAAAACATTTAAATTAAACATAAAAATATTAGGATATCGTTCACATTTGAGCATGAACTTGGTTTGGCCTACTAGTAGGTAATCTTTTTTTGTTTTTTTAACAACTGGAGGTCCTTTTTTGCAAGAACTACCTGTAATGTCTACTAGTACTGTATACAAAAAAAAAATTTTAATGAGAGGGAATTGACTTTATATGTTTGGCTAAAGGTCAGGCAGGATACATCTTCAGTTTCCTTTATTCATATTCATGTTTCTGATGAAAAAGTGATTTGGCCATGTACAATTTCCAAATTTGAAACTACACCAAAGTGTAACATTAATTTGTCTTCATGTCACTTCATCACTGGAACACTGTAGTGGTAATAATACCACTTCCAACCACATATAGAGACCGGTAACATATTAAAGGAAAGACAATTTATGTTGCTTTTTCCTTTCATTTGTCACTCATCTGTATATATTTACATTAGCTTCAAGTACAAACATGTTATATATCTTCCTTTGCACTTGCCAGACTTTTCATTCTCTTAAATAAACACATCTAAGTTCTTTGACTGCAAACCAATGAAATTATTTTCATTTCAAGTTTAATTCTATCCCAACACATGAGAAATGAGAGGGAACTGCTTGGCCATAAAAATGCTGAATTTAAAGACTGCTTGACTAAAACATTGTAACTAACACAAACATGTCTAATGGTTCACTTCTGTTAATAACTATAACTCAGATCCAAAATATCTAGTAGGAAATAAAATTTAAAAGACAGATGTATACGATTTTAACATTTCACCATGAATTTTAGATGAAAACTAATAAATAAGTATTTACAATTTTAGGCAAAGGCAAAAACAACGTGTTAATTCATAAACTTGCACAACAGAAAAATAAGTTACAACAGAAACAGTATTATTCTGAATATTATACATCTCAAATCAACACTTTTAACCAATTTGAAACTACTCTTTTAAAATGACTAAAATAACCCATTCAAAAGACTACATGGCTACATAGAAAACGATAATATTCAAACCCTAAAGTTTCTATTCAAGAAGACAGGACTTATTTTGGTTTCATGATGGGTACATGTGCAACAAAGCTGAGAGAGGCATTTAAAGAAATACACTGGAATGTGGTAACTTTAACTCTTTTTCTTGGGTGTCCAAAATGGAGTCAGTCTCACTGTCGAAGGCCCCTGGAGTTCATAAATTTGTGCATTTTAATAAAGTGGAGAAACAATGCAGATGTTCTCAGAAGACTGGTCTGAAACTCTTATTGTAAGTTTGGATCCCAGTCAGTGGCAGGAGGTGCAGAGTAAAAAAAATCAGTTGTCTGTTAAAAAAATAAACACCATATTAATGAAGAAATTAAACGCTGGACAAAATAAGTATATTAACTGTCCATTCTCAAGCATTGCATCTTACCTCTGCATTCATATTTGAGGTCAGAGAAGAAGACAAGCTCTTGAGAAAAGACAAACAACCCTAATCTACCACCAGCAAATGTCTTGTCATAGACAGGCCCTGAGTCTGCCATGATCTGCTTGCCTTCATACACTACAACCCTGAAGGCAAAAAAGAAACAGAATATAAATCACACCTCCCATTTAAAACTTAAAGCCTGAATGTTTAGTCAATTTGTGCACCAGTGCATAAAATAATCAAAGTAAAAGAGAATGATTTCTTTGCACAAAAATATCAGTTGTAATGAGAAGAATATTTTGAGCAGATTCTTCTATGACTAAGGTTTATAGACTAACTGTTACAGCTGTTTAATAAAAGGATGTGGACCAGCAGTGAGTTTTTACCTAATGAATCCAGTCTTGGGTCTGTGAATAAGATGCCAGCGGTAAGCAGTGTAGTCTTTCCAACCAATGTTCTTTGGATCATGCCAAAGTGTTCGCACCTGAGTGTTACATGGACAAAACAAGCATGTTTCCATTTTAATTTTTAGAATGCTGTTAGTCATTGGTGAGGCATGAATCCTAACAACTCAGCATGGCTTTGTGTTTAACAAACGTGATTTAAATCAGTGGTGGACAGTAACAAAGAAAATGTAATTCCCTTAAGCATATAGATATGTATTTTGCATAACAGGAGTGTGAAATGCAGACTCCTGTCCCGTGACTCTAAATTATTTTATATATCTCGTTTCACACTCCCACCGTGCATAATATATGTGTATGTACATATTAAAAGGTTCTTTAAGGACCCTGATATAGTGTGCAAGCCCACCTGGTTTTTAGTGTTGCCTGTGTGCCAGAGGGCATTACGCAGGTACTCTCCTGTGCCAGTGGTGGAGTTGACAACTTTGAGTGATACTCCAGAGATACCAAAGGCTTTCGATGGTTTGTCTTCCCAGTAGGTTTGTGTTATCTGTTTCCACATGACTACATAGAAGCGTCGGCTGGACTGATAGCCAAAAACAAACCCTGCATAGTCATCATCTCTGTCCGTGTTTACATAGAAAGTTCCGCTGAAATCCACGGCACTGAACTCATCGAAGCCTGTTATTGTAGGAAGATTTGCTATAAATGCTGAGTTAAAACGACAACAAGTGAATTCTTGTTGGCTGTATCAAGATGTCTGCTTACCAACTGCAATGCCAGGGTCTGAGTTAGCAGTCTGAACCAGTTCTTTGCCCTGGTTTCGCACTACCCAGTGGGGGTCAATCTGAAGGGTTCCCTTGGGATCCAGATGCACCATCTGAAACTTCCTGAAGTCCGTAACACTGATGGCATTGTTCTCTGGGCAAGCATCAAAAAGGTCAGGAATGTTGTCGTTGTCAAAGTCATCTTTACAGGCATCACCACGGCCATCTCCTGCAAAATTCACCAACAAATTATGAACCAGCAACTAAAAACTTATTTTTTCAAATACAGAAATATTATATATTTAAATAAAATAATAAAAAATATATTATTAATAATAATATTGCAACGATATTGATCTAGAAACGTTAAATGTGCACCGACTATTCCATCATAACTAACCTGAATTTAATTTGATAAAAACTGAAGATATTTATTAAATCTACAGATACAGATTATTTATTTTTGTGACATAAAATTGATGATACTGCTTCTCATGTCACAATTTAGCTTTTCATGTTTTTATGAGACATGGCCTTGGAATCATAACAATTGTCATAATAATTAAAGCTTGAACCCCACAAAATTTAAAGGGGGCTTGTTCACTGAACCAAACACATGTGAGAGGCCCAAAGGAACATTCCAGAAGAAATGTGTCTCATGTCTCTCTGATGATCTGTTCTCTGATGATCTGCAGAGTATTTGCAAGCCTTCTTTTCAACATATCACACATCGCTGTTGCCCCAGGCAACCCCTACCTGTCTCAAATACTCACCCACAGCTCTCACTTTTTTGCAGGCCAAGGCACTAGACGCATTCCTATCATATGTAACCCCAGAAACTAAATTGATTCATTTTATTCAGTAAAACCAAATATGGACTAATGAATGTGGCCGTTGGGTATTAACATTCTAGCTTCATTTCAAGTCTAATCCTATCTTGGTAGAAAAGGAATTAGCCCTGAGGTAGGTTTGAACCCTTGCCCTGCTGTGTTATCACTAAATATTTTACAAAGTAGCTTAGAGATAATGCATCTAAAGAGAAAAGACTGTCTACTGAATTGAGAGTTATGCTGCCTCACCATTTACATCCATCTGATCTGGATTAGGCACAAGCCTGCAGTTGTCCCGATCATCAGGAATTCCATCATTGTCATCGTCATGGTCACAGACATCTCCTTTACCATCATTGTCATGGTCTGCTTGGTTAGCATTGGGAATATAGGGACAGTTATCCAAATTATTCTGATGACCATCCTCATCTATGTCCTGGTTATTATCACACTGGTCTCCAATCAAATCATTATCTGCATCCGTCTACAAAACAGAGTTTTAGAAATGAGAATTTTTTTCTCAGATGTATTTTTCAGAAGTAATTTGCAGTTATTTTAAATGTCTGGACCTGCTGTGGGTTGTGGATCAGTGGGCAGTTATCACACTGGTCCCCAACACCATCCAAATCTGTGTCTTTCTGGTCAGTATTGTAAACAAAGGGACAGTTGTCTTTTTCGTTTAGAATCTCTGTAAATCAAGAAAAGTGAAGAAATATTAGCCACTATTAGCTGATTATTTTTTAATGATGTGGCAGCGAGTGGAGTGAGGAGCGGCACTGAAACAGAGCGCTCATTAGTCTCATCAGCTACAGGGTGTAGTCTTACTGCTCGGTTTGTCCAGCTCTGCCCTCCACTTTCGAGCCGCTGCCACAAATGCAATACCTAAAAGACATGTCAGTAATATATTAGAGACAGATCATGTCTTGTACCATCTCCATCTATGTCAATAGCACAGGCATCTCCTTCGCCATTGTTGTCTGTGTCAGTCTGAGCTGGGTTGGGCTCATAGGGGCAGTTATCACACCGATCCCCTACAGCATCCTTATCGTAGTCATACTGCCGAGGGTTGTACATTAATGGACAGTTGTCCTGTAAATAAATTAGTAAATTTCATTTAATTACATGAACTGTGATATTATTCTGCAGCGTTTCATGTTCTGTTAATTAGCTTGTTATTAACAAACTGCAATAAACACTCACCCGTTCATCCACAATTTCATCATTGTCATCATCCTTGTCACAGGCATCTCCCTGTCCATCATTGTCAAGGTCTTCTTGACCAGAGTTGGGAAGGGTTGGGCAGTTGTCCTAAAATTATTATTAGATGAATAACACAGTGATAAATGTTCTAGTACTTAACCCTATTTATACAATGGAGTTTAGGGGAAATCATAAAGTCAGTCGACCATGTTATGCTTTTTTTAGCCCGTTCTTTGTTTACTATTTGTTGTTCTTTGTGTGCATATGTTCTATGTTCTCATCTAATTTTACATAACAACTTGCAGATTGCAGTTCTGTTTTTTTTCCAGGGCAGCATTATTACATAATCAGCCAATTATACATCAGACATGAAGAATGATTTATTCTTGTGCATTTATTGCCCCTTTTAAATCCTCTAGATCAAAGACATGCAAAGGTTTTGGTGCATGTGAAATTTTATTTGAGGGAATGGTATATTGCTTCATACATTTTCTCAACTTGCATGACAATACGGGCCAAATGAGTATTATTTTCTGGGTTTGTCTAAATCTGTAACTATATAGTTTTTCCATGTCACACGATGGTAAACTGTGAGTGAATATAACAGAGAGATGCTGGAACATGGCATCTTAAATCTGCAGGTCATTCTCATTTAATAAATGTCATTTATGTGTTACCTTTTTGCAATGGTATGTAGCATTGGCTCCACACACCAGATCCTGATTGGGCCAACCATCAAGGTCGAAGTCTTCTCCACACACAATGCCATCTCCAGCATAACCAATACGGCACTCGCACTTGTACATGGGCTCAGTTATGTGGCTGAGAAAGATACACATGCCATTCTTATGGCAGCTGTGGGTATTGTCTTTACATGGGTTGTAAGGTTCACACACCTATTCAGGAAAAGTTTAAAGGATAAAGTAAGATATAGAAATTATAGCTTCAAAACAACACAGGAATGTTTGTAGGATTTATGGTAATAAATACACTTTGCGTGCTGTTTGACCTGTTTGTTTGTTTTAGCTGACTCCACTCCAAGACCATAGGGCTGAGAGCCTTTGTAACGTGGAGGGCAGGGCAGACAGTGGAATCCTGGGTCTGTGTTCACACACTGCTGAAACCCACCCACTTTATGACACACGTCTGACACCATATCACACTGCACAAGATGACAGGGAGATATAAAGCTTGAAATTGTTTTGAGGTTAAAATGTATATAATATTCTTGTTGTAATCAGTTAGCGCTCAGATTACATACCTCATTCACATCTTCACAGAAGGTTCCATTACCACGGTAGCCTGGTGGACAAGGGCCACATTCCCAAGCACCATCAGAGGCAGTGCTGCACTCCACTCCCCCATAGCATGGATTTGAAAGACAACCATCTTACAGAAACGTCAGAGAAATATTTTTATTATTCATTCACATTGTTCAATATTAAATAGAAATTAAATAACCTCGGAATACGGCAAAAAATATCTATTATGTGGTTGCTTACTAATAGGGCACTCCTGTTTGTTGCATACTTCATTGTCAATAGAATCGCCCATACATTTCCGGCCCCCATGCTCTGGAACAGGGCTATTACACTCCCTCTCACGACTTTTCAGACCCCCACCACATGTTGCTGAGCAAGCTGCCCAGGGTGACCATGGCCCCCAACCACCATCAACTGTTGAAACATACAGATAGAACACGTATACATGAACTAAACTAAATACATGAATCAAGCTTTAAAATACACATCAGCCCGAGTCTCGAATGCGTTCAGGAAGCATGTATTGTGGCATGATGACAATAATGTTTGTGTCATGGAAATATTTTGCTTTGTTTTAGACTTCTAGTGTACACATTTACTTTGATATAACATCTGTTATTTGGTCAGATGTTTTGCCCTGCTTGTTATTTTATATTTATGTCCTCTTTGTTCTCTTTGTAATTGGAAAAATGCATAATTATACCAATTAAACAAAGCAATGACAAAGCAATAATTCAGTTTGTCTTCAAAATAGCAGTGAAATTAATCAAAATCAATATCAGGTTATTAGTATTCACATACATTGTGAGTGGACAGCATAGAGGTTCATACCGTTTATCATAGTATATACCTTTTCATAAATATTCACTACTACACACTATTAATATATAGCTAAAGCAGAGTAATGTACATACTGCCTGCCCTTGAACCCCTCAGCAGTTAAAACATTAATTTAGTTCACTGAGCAATTGGATAGATCTTAAATACTTGATTATTCTGCTTATAAAATCCTTACTGTGTTTCCAGCTGAGTACAGTTGCCTCTTGTTTTCCTCTGGACAATCTCTTTATTGGGTGTGTTTTGGAATTCTCACCCATAATCCTTTGTGGTATGAGTTGCCAGCCCTATAGCTGTGTATCCTCAAAACTCTAAGGATAATATGAGCCTTGGAAAGAATGACATCACTTTCTCGCTCTCGTTCTCAGCTTGGCTTTGGACAGCAGGGAAAGGATGGGTTTAAAATGAGCATGTATGTGTATTGCTCAAACTCACTTGGGCAGGGTGTAGCTTGGCAGCTCTTTGTCTCTCGTCCTTCACCTTCACAGTCTTTGCCTCCTCGCTGAGGAATAGGGGAGTTGCAATGGCGAATGCGAGTGATTAGCCCTTCCCCACATGTCACAGAGCATGAAGACCAGGGGGACCACAGACTCCAACCACCATCCTGACGAACTAAACACACAGGAACTCAATGTTTTCTCCATTTGTCCCACTTTTTCCACTTGCCCCACAGAGAATTTTGACTGGCACAAAGAAAATGGTTTCCATACCTCTGCGGTCACATTTTCCTAAGCTGCACCTCCGAGTCTGGATTGAGGGGCCAGAGCATGTGTTGCTGGTGTCGTCACATGATCTGCCTCTTTGTTGCGTACCGCTGCCACAGGTGATTGTACACTGAGTCCAATCAGACCATGGGGACCAACCATCCTCACTGTCCATTGCTGGACCCCGAAATAGACATAAAATGTGATTATCATTTTTAGGCTGTAGGAACTTTAAGAAAAAGGAGGTATAGTAATTGTGAGAGGTACTCACGAAGGCATACTGGACAGCATTCTCCCTCAATGAAGGATGGATTAGCACAAGACACTGGTGGGCAAGTGAGCTGACGACACACAACTTTCCCATCTTGGCATGTGCATTTGGTGCAGCTGTCCACAATCCAGTCCTCCTTATTCTCAAACAGTCGCCCATCCTGCCAGCAAATGCTCTGCTGCACAGGATCCTGCATCTTATTCAGAGCCTCACGCATGGCAGTGTTCTCCTCTGTCTGAAATCCAATACTAAACAAATGAGCCTCCACATGATCTTGATGAGCCAAAAAGAGTGGTTGTTTTTTTCAAGTAAGGTTTCACATAGCCAAGTATATGGAAACATATGGTTGTTACAGCACACTGCCATCAAATATCCATAAATTTCCACACATCCACAAAAGTGCATAAAACACTGTGTTTTACTCCACTAGAATTACTTCAACACGTAACACCAATTATAACCCAATTACCCGGTTTAAGTGAACGGAAACAGTGAAAAATGCTTCAGTGGACTTTCCAACTTGTTCACTTTCTTACTGTGGCTATTCTCATAACCATCAGTATGGCATGCCTGTATCAAATTAGAAAGACTTTCTGAGACACTCACCACTTTCTGCAAACCATCAATGAGGTTGCTAACAACAACACGGAGACCCTTGAGCTCTTGGAAAAGGTTAGCCAATTCCTCACATGAACGCTCACACATCATCTCAGAGGGGCTCATCGTTGGGGGGTCTGTGTTCGGGCTGATCAAGTTAGTCGAGATAGAAGAAGCCACATCCACAAGTTCAGCACTCTCACTTACTGTGTTCAAGTCTTCTGTGCACAAAGAGTAAATAAACAGATGTTAATTAAATAAATTATTGTCAAAAGTGTTTGAAATAAAGGCTTCAGCAAAGCAAAGAAATGTGACAGATTTATTTTTAAGACACTAAATAATGCATAATGATGAGATTCAGTTTCAACATAATCTAAAATCAGAGGAAAAACATAATGTAAATGTGTATTAGACTGATTCTAGGTTCAAAATGAACAATTGTAAGGGTAGTAGTTTAGTAGTTAAGGCTTTGGACTTCTGATCAGAAGGTAGTGAGCACAAACCACAGCACCGCCAAGCTGTCAATGCTGGGCCATTGAGCATAGCTCTTAACCTTCAGCTGCTTAGTTGTAATTTGCTCAGTATAAGGGCATAAGCCAAATGCCATAAATGTTAATTATATTAAAACCCCTATAACTTGTCTTACACTAATGCTCAGTTTAAAAAAAAAATTCAGATCCAGGGAATTGAATCTGCAGAACAGCCAAGATGTTCTGGAAAAGTGTCCATAAGGAGGAGTAGTAATTTAGAGTCATGGGAGTCCATGGGAGGCCAGGTCAGTTTCAGTACTGTTGCCTATGTGAATGGGATAGCAATCAGACATGTTTCCCATGCTACCCTGCAGAATGTGCTTGGCTGTGTGTGATTATGGAAACAGAAGCAGAGTTAAAAAGCTTGGAAGGGGGTCCTCGGCATGTCGTCTAATCCTGTTTGTAATAAACCCTCATTATGTGAAAGGATTAAATATGTAAAGATTGTTCCAAGAAGTGAAATTACGGCTTCCATTGCTATAGTGACATCACACATTTGCAACCATAAATACTTGTTTTGAGACAGTACATGGACTTATCAGAGAGTTAGCCAGCCTTTGAACAAGGAATACTTATTTTGAGGACTTTAAAAAGGACATGATGCCTATAAAACCATGGGAGGTAGGCCACCTACTGCATGATGCTATAAATATGTTCCATAAGCTGTTACAATGCATAAGTTAAATAGACTCTACTGATAAATTAAATCCAACATGCATACATTTTTTTAACAGGCATATGTATAGTAGATGATTGCTTTAGCTACTTCTATAAGACATGCAGCATATTGCATGTTTTTACATTTATCTCCTTGTCTCTCTCTCTCTCTCTCTCTCTCTCTCTCTCTCTCTCTCTCTTTCTTTCTCTCTGACATCTGACTAAATACCTGATGTCTGATACTGATAAATCTTGAACATAAACACCAGATTCCTTAAGGAGAAATAGAGAAGAAAGCCAACGTCAAAAGTAATTTTTCTTTATCTAACAGCATTTTATTTTCCAATTATCCTTTTTTAGACTGGCTTTTTCTGTTTAAAACACTGCCCCATATGTGCAGCAAAAACTAAACAAAGCCTTTTCAACTACGATGTACTGATTGCATCTGTCATTTTCACTGAAAACTTTAAATGGAATTTCTCAACAGCTGATGAATAGAATACTGATTATCCACTGGTTCTGAGGAAACATGATTACATCTTGCAAAAGAGCTCTTTAAGATAGTGACCCAAATATAAAATACATGAAAGTAGACTCAGTATACATAAGATATCTGCTAGTCATACAGACACCCAGGAGATTTTTAAATCAAGAAAGCTTGTTGGCCTTGACTGCAATTTCTTGAGCCAGCAAATTTTTTCACGCTTCAGTCCCATGTCTGCCGAACTCATTCAAATCCCTAATGACAGTTAGACTCAGTGTGTCTGCATGTGTGTGTGTGTGTGTGTGTGTGTGTGTGTGTGTGTGTTTGTGTATATGTGTGTATATATTTTATAGATATTTTATATAGGCATCTGCAAGTTTTTATATCTTAGTGAGGACCAAATTTTACAGTCTGACAATTTTGACTGTTTGATGAAAACTTATTTAGTGCTTTTTTTGTTTAAATTTTAAACGTTTTTGACTTAATTTAAGTATATTATAGCATGGAAAAACTGCATTAATAATTGTCAATGGAAGGTCCTCACAAGGATAGTATGAAAAAAATGTGTGCGTGCGTGCGTGTATATGTGTGTATATGTGTGTGTGTGTGTGTGTGTGTGTGTGTGTGTGTGTGTGTGTGTGTGTGTGTGTGTGTCTTTTGCTCCTCTTATTACATGACCTCAATGAGCCCTTAAGGTCCAGGACATATCCTATTACAAAATGAAACCAAACCAATATTCACTTCTGTGTAAAGTCTGAGCAGATATGTCTTACAAATTAGCTGTATATGCTTATATATCATATGTAAGTTACAAAATATGAATCAAAATCAAAAGTTAAACAAACATGCCTGTCTACAATCAAATGGCACTGACAAAGTCAAGCACATATACAAGTTATCCAATTACTAATTGTTTCTTTTGTCTGGCTAGTGTGTCTGTTCTGGATGAGTGTAAGAATGTTCATCTCACTCAGGATGTTTTACTTTCCTTCTTCAGGCAATGATTAAAACAAAAAGCTCAAATGACTGTCACAAGGGACAGTTTGCTGGACTGTTGCAGAATATTTCCAGAGCACCACTGAAAGATCCTTTACTTCTTCTCCTGGAACTCCACAACACACTCTCATATCTTCCTATTCTGGACTGCATCCAAAACCGCTTATTAAATTCAATACTTGATAATCTGATAAGCTGAAATTTATGTGTCGGAATGTTGCAGCCTTCCAGAACTGAAACTAAAAACTCTTACTTGTCAACCCATGCTTCTAAGCACTCCAGAGATTCAAGATTGAAGACATTAAAGAAACCATTGCTTATCTGTAATTTTTTTTCTATGACAGACTTTATTTTGGAAGTGAGTCTAAAATGTGTGGAAGATATATAAAGCATTAAACACTATACCTGTATTTGCCAGCTCACACCCTCGGCTCTCTAGGACGTCTTCCAGAGGGATGTCGAAAATAAACTGCACATTCTGCATCAGCCCCTGAACGCAAACATAGAATAATGAGAATAAAATATAAGGATCCTACAGCCTGTCAGTTTGGATATTTAAAAATAAAAAATAAAAAAGGTAGGAGCATGAGTTCCCATGTCTAGCCTGTAATGACCATATCAATTTCACCCTGAGTAATTAATGAGTTATCAGTAGCGTGAAATCAGTATTGTGTTTGTTTAGTTAGTTAAGATTCATTTATTTTTTATTTTTTTTTGTAAATTAAATATGAAGACCAAGGATGGTGACGTATGGTTTGGCAAATATGATGTCATCATATTTGCTACCGCAATTAACTTCCTGCTATTTACTTAAATTACATCCCTAATAGTTCTTGTACACCTATGAAATTCTGACAGACAGTGCACATATCAAGCTCGTACTGATTTTAATCATTGTATGTTGTTGGCAAATCCCACAAGTTTTAGAACTATAGGACAAATATGAATACATAGTCTTTTAAATGGCTGTTGAATTTGCACGAAAGAACAACAGCAACCTTGTTGTGTAAGTGGATTTAATGTGCTTCAGTGACATAACTTTGAAACCCCAACTCAAAATCCTGCGAATAGGCCTTAGTGTACTGGTCTGGCTATAAAAGTGTTCTCAGGACCCACTAACCAGTTTTTTTTTTTCTTTTTTGCTCTGTGCCCCAGGGTTGGATAGGCACATTATCAGGTGTATTGGAATAAAACTTTAAACCTATGACAAGAATGAGGTCATTTTTTCTCCTGTGTGAATGACAGCACTCTCACCCTAAAATGTGTCTCGCGGCTGGATCCTTTGGCCACGTACATCCGTCCACCCGGAGCGCGCAGGTGCTCGTAGAAAGGTTCGTCGAGAATGAAGCTGTCGATGAGGCTGCAGCCTACATACAGCGTGGCTGTCTCGCCGTGCACGTGCAACGTGACGTTTTTCCACTGCGAGTCCACCAGCTCCACATCCTCAAACGCGATGACGTTGCGCGAGCCGTCGGCCCACCAGTACACGAGCTCGAGCGTGTTCACTCTGCCGTCGGAAAGCACTTCGAACTGCCGCCGCTCACCGGGACCCTCGATGGAGAGCAAAGTGCCGCGGGACGCGCGGTCCTGACGCAGGGTCGCAATCAGGGTGAAACCCTCGTTGTTCTGAATTTGCTGCAAGAGTTGGTCTAGAACTTGCGGTCTGACTGGGGGAAGATGGTCGAAGCGGATGAAACGATATGCAGGAGACTCGGGGTTTGGGCCTCGGAACAGTTTCGCCCCGATGGTCTTCTGTGTGATTCCGCTGCTTTCGAACATGTCAAACACGGTCAGATCCTCCACCGGCTCGTCTAAAAGGCACACACACCGTTGGAATATTTAGGATGTTGTATGTAATAGCCCTGTTATCATTATGCATTAATAATAATAATAATATCAGTAAATACAGTTTTAAAATGGTTGGATGGATAATTAAAACTTATTTGTTAGATCCTGAGCCTTTAAACTTTCTCCTAAGGAAACGTAATGATTTTGTGTTTTCTAAATGTGTACGTTGTGAAAGTGTTGGTGTGTATTGAACTGAAAATTACCTGGATCGATGGTAGAGGCGGACAGAAATAAAAGGAGCAGAGCGAAGTGGCATTTTCGGAGAATCATAATTCCTAAACAACGCATAAGATCATGTTTAACTATTATCAAAACGCAAAATACATTTAGATTCTCTAAACATTAATCGCAGTTACAGCAAAGCATATCTGATTTCACAGTCTAGAAAATAAAAATAAAATCATTGCTTATCAGGAAACATCTTGCACCATCTAAAGTTGTTTTTTTATTAGTCCAACAATAAACTGGATAATTGCTTAAAAAGGTCCGAAGTGCATCGGTACTACCTGATCCAGAGATGGGAAAACTTGGATTTACGGGGTTAAAACGCCAGGTTCCTCAAAAGAATGTTAATGGACTCCTGGTATTGTCATGAATCAGTACTGCAGGGGGTAAAGTCGCCAACAAAATCCAGTCACTGTGTGCGTAAAAGGCGGATCCAGCGCACTCGGCGCGCAGGGTCTTTGTGTTCACTCCGAGGAAAACCGTCAATCACTTCTCCTGTTTAAACTCTGTGGTCGTGGGTTGGGATGTAGTCGTGCTGTGTGTGCGCTCCAAAGCTTGAAATTTGATCGATACCGGTGATCCCAGGCTCGCGCACTCCTCCTTCATAGTGCGCTGGATCAGGGGTTTATCGTCAGTGAGTATCTAAAGTTTGCAAGGAGGAGTTTTAAGGCAAGAAAAGGGTGTGCAGTGTACGGACGGAATCGGGGCTCTTCTTTTGTCTATACATTTTTATTCAGCATAAAACATATTAAGAACATTTGCTCCAGGTTTTAGGGTTTAGGATGACTCTACCTCGCAACTGGAGGTTACCCCTAGCCAAGAGGAGGTCCAGGTTAGATCAGACAGCACTGAATCAGATACTGTATGCCCTTGCACTGTTACTGCCAGTGCCTCATATATTTAGCAGCAAAATTATAGATAGATAGATAGATAGATAGATAGATAGATAGATAGATAGATAGATAGATAGATAGATAGATAGATAGATAGACAGACAGACAGGCAGACAGACAGACAGACAGAGTATTTTATTAACCCTAAATGGAAATTGCAACAGTATATAATTTTAACCATAAATGGAGATGGGTCATTGCATTATAGATTATATTTAAGGTTATGCAGTCAGTTTGTTAGTCTCGGATTATGCAATTAGATTTCTTTGTAGGTTTTCTCTTCTTGCCTTCTGTGTAATCCACTGTTCTGCTTGTGCCTGGATTTTTTTTGTTTGGAAAGGAAAGGAAATACCCTGAAGTTAAATGAATGATTAGATGAATGGAATACTAAACTCCAGGAAATAAGGAATATGCTATAGGCCAAACTTTCCAGTTACGACTACCAAATGAGCTGAATTAAAATATTAAATATAAAAATGATAAATAGAATAAATTTCTTAGAAGGGAATAAATGAAATCATTAAAATAAAGTAGTTGCTATATGGAAAATAAATAACAGCAGCAATGCTCTATTATACATAGTCAAATATATTACAAATACTTGGAAACGATATAATAAAATACTGACAGTATTGCTCTGTTCCTAGAAATGTCAGATTTATTGCACAGTTCTAGAAGATTGCACAATTCCAAGTGATATATCATTGCATGGTAAAAATCTGTTTCCTATTAGTCAGAAGTAATGAATGTAAGGATTTTCATCTACAAACCTCTATTGTCCAAGTCCAGACTTACAAGTTGTTGTAAAACTCAAAGAGGATATTGGTAATGACTTTCTATAGCTCTTCATACACCGTGCTTGGATCTGGCTACTGCTGAACATGCTTTTCAGATTTACAAGTACACCACACTAGTTAATTAGGTGTGGTAAGTCCCTCTGTTACTTTGATAATATATAATACTGCAATAATACATCTTGAAAACTTTTTTAAACAGAAATGATATACAACTTTACCTTATTTGCTGGTGTTTGGTACAAGCAGCATTTTATTTAAAATGTCCAGTTGTCCACTACTTTTAAAATGTATTTATTAGTAACGTAATATGCAATCAGCAGAAACGTTTGCCAGTTTACACAGCTTTTCCATGTGGTTATATGGGTGTATATGCAGATTTCTGAGCCCTGTGGAAAATAGCTCACTAAAATGCATTACAGATGTTTAACTTGTACTGAACAAGCAGGTTTCCAAAAGTTATATGCCCTCCAAATTGTCGTCCTTTTAATGAACCCAGGTGTGAGATCATTTTTTTGCAATCTTGTGCAAGAAAGAGATCAATAAAGTATTTGTTTTAATTCATTTTAATTTCCGCAACATTAGAGGAGTCTGATTTGTGTAAATGAGTATTTTGACCCATTACATCAAGCTATAATTTTAATCATCACATTATCGTTTATGGGAAATGTGTGTAAACTAGTTAAGAAAGAACATGTTGTACAGAACAAAAAAAGAGAGTTTGCATGAAGCACGATCTTGGGTCAAGTTCAGTGTTACAGAGAAATTTATATAGATGTCATGAGACTTCAGAGACTTAGTCACTGTGATTTCTTGAACTAGGCACAATGACTTGTCTGTTTGCCATTTTTTAAATAAATCTATTAATTTAGGTGAGCTGACCCAGGTTATGTGGTCCCCCTGTCTTTGAGGGCATCTAGCCTTTGTAAGAGAAATGCTTATAATATGAAATTTGTTTTTGGCATTAAAAATATATTTTCCAGAAAAGTGGATATTAAGAAATGTGCTGAGAAAATAAAGATGTGTAAAGATTTAATAAAAGTGCTCCTGTGCTCTTTATTGTCCACAGACCTCTGACTACTGTGTCAATCGTGTGTTTGTGTGTCTGGGTGCGAATGTGTATGTGTTTGTGGATATTCAAGTTTCTGTACATGGCAGACAAAAAAAATCCTGTTTTTTGTTGCTTTAGAGAGTGTTCATGGTCTACCTCTCTTGTGTACTAATATTCCAGTTCTTATTTCTGGTTTTGCATAATTCCACTTTCAGTAAAGCCACCTCATGGGTATGGCTTATCATGGGCAATATTTTCTAGGAGCCTTGCTCCCATTGACGTTTATTTCCATTTAAGGCATTATTGAAATGAATTATGTCTGTTCTTTACTGGTTTAAATGTATTAAGTTCCATAACAAGCAGAAATATCTTTCCTGTCTTCTTCCTTAAGCTGACCTGCAAAGAATTCACAAAGCTCACTTTCACTTAATTGCTTCCAGACTGGCATATAGTCCCTAAGCGCTGACCATGAATATGGGCGGTATGACACATTTCTCATTACCTCAGTCATTTACAGTTCTGTGCCATTGTCTTGGATCTGTAGAAACTTTTTATTGTTATATATTATTCTCTGTCAATAAAAACTGCAAACTGTTTGTATTTATTTATTTATATTTTTAGTGCAAAAATATGTTTTTTATGAGGGATCATCCATTAGAAAGTAATTGGGCTATATGAGTTCCAAAATTCTTACTGAAAACTTTATCTTAATTATTCGTTTCATTTTGCTTAACATAAAACATTTGTGTGATACCTTTTTTCAATTCTATGTCTAGATATCCATTTTTTTTTCATACACAGCTTTTATCATTTAGAGTTGTTATGAAAAGGTAGCAATCTCTTGGGTTGTTTTCATCCAAGGTCAGAGATCCTTGGCAGCCTATTATAAATACTATAGTAAAGTAAAATATTAAACAATACTTACAAAGTCATATTTCTTATATCATAGAGTCAGATAGAAAAACAAATCTCTCTTGTCATTTTCTGGTGCCCCAAATACTGTAGTGTGACAGTTTTATTTTGGTCATTACTTGGCCATTATTATGTCTGGGTTAGCAATCCAGTCTATTTATGTTATGTTTTGTTGGAAACCAGGCTTTTTAACAAATCCTTGCTTACGTAGATAGTGGAACACATTCAGGTTCATGAAACCACAAAGAGATCGACTAATGCTTTGTTACATGGGGCATTATCATGCTGGAAGATCTGTAAATTGTGACCTTAAAGGGGTGCACAAGGTCAATAACAATACTTAAATTCACTGTGGCATTTAAACAAAAACTAAGTGGTCCTAGGGACAGGCAACAAATTCTCAAAAAACTGTGTGCCTCAGCAAAAATGGGGATTTGTCAGACCAAGCTATGTTTTTTCCTATCTTCAGCTATTTAGTTTTGGTAAAACTGTGTCTACTGCAAACTCTACTTTCTGTTATTGGCTGACAGAATGGAACCGTAAGTAGTTTTCTGCTGTTATAACCTGCTTCAAGGTTCAGTATGTTCATTATGACATGCTTTTTCACGCTCTACAATTGTACAGAGTGGTTATCTGAGTTTCGAAAGCCATTCTCCATTGTACTCTCTCATCAGCAAGGCTTTTCTGACCATAAAAGTCTGCTGCTTACTGCAGAAAAAAGTCAGACAGTTGATGTGAACAATACCTGAAGATGCCAGCCCATATATGCATGATTTTATGCATTATATATTTTACGCATGTTGCTTTACATGCATTTTACATGATTGGCTGATTAAATAACTTAAAATTAACACTGAAGGTTCCATAAACTTAAGCAACACAGAAAGTCAGTGGCTAAAACAAATGGATCAGAATGAAGAACTAAGACAAAGGATTAGACATGAAGGAAGCTAGATAATTAAAGAGGAAGACAGCATCAAAAACGAACAGTGACTGAGTTATTAGCATGAGCAGAGACAGAGGTTGAGCTATGACTATGAGCAGCTAAGAGAGACAATAAAAGGAAAGCAAGGCCATGTGTCTGTGTCAATATTCATAATTGTGGAGAAGTTGCTTACAAACTTGTAAGGAGTAGACGGTTCAACTGCTTAACAGTTATAAAGTTGCCTTGCGGCAGGCTCGTTAATGCATTTTAATTAGGCAGGACATTGGGTTGACACTTTCTCAAAGATCAATGCAATAATAACCCAGGCTTTCTCAAACACTTTCTTGGTAAATAAAGCATCACCCAGATACAGACTCATAAGTGCCTTACCCTATGACGTTGTAAACCTGTTTTCTCTTTCCAGCTGCATTCTTTTGCCATACTTCCTTTTTTTTATTCTTTTCTTGTTGATAAATCTAGGCCAAATAGTTTCCAGAGCACTGGTGGTTCTAATCTTTCCAATCACAAGAGATTCAGCTGGGCTGGCTCTGGTATGTAGCCAAGGAGTTGGTCTATGTTACATTTGAGTGAGTACTTTTGAGTGACTCTAGTGACTGCTTTGTCTAAAAGGTTCCCCATTTGGTGAAAATAGGTTTGATTACCTTTAACATATCTTGCCATATTTTAATATGGCAGTTTTGAACTTGGGCTTGGGTGTTGGGCTACTACCAGAACAGTTTCTATGCTCCCTGGCACAGATTTTACATGTTTCTGGAACTGTAGTCATTGGTTGACCATCATTCTTCAAAAATATATTTCTTCATTTGGTGTTTGAATAATGGTTATGCACAGTTCTGTCTAATATTCCAATCCAACAGGTGTTCAGTTGGTTTGGTGCCTGATGACCATGTAGGCCATATCAGTTGCAAAATTTTCATCTGTACCAAAAAGGCCCTATGTCCTGTGGATGACATACTGTCATCCTAAACAAAGTACTCAACAATTTTTCATTATAGCATACAGAAGATCGTTCCAAAATACATTTTTAGTGATTTGCAGTAACACCAATGTTAGCCAAACATCATGCCAGCAAAATAAATCACCTCTATGGCATAACAGTGAAAGCAATTTTACTTTAATTTGTTTATGTCAGCTTGTGACAAGCTAATTTGAATTCTTTTCAGTCTGTTGGCTGAATTCACACTCACTTATGTAATTGTCTTCAATAGTCCTAAGTTGCACAGCAAGATTCTTGACTGCTGAAATGTATCCCACATAGCAGGCGGTTTGTATCCTCGAGCCAGCTTGGCATTAACCAATAACTAAAGTCTGCATAAGAGCTCTTTGCCCTAAAATATACCCAATTTTTTTTGACCTTACAAATTACAATAATTACCGTTTTAAAAGGTGCTACTTCTAATGCATTATTATCTTATCAAATAAAAATTTATTCATTTATAGTTTCTTGTTTCATTTTCTTTTCACAGTCCTGTCACTCTGGCAGACCAAGCTGAACATTCAGTTAAGGGAAAATATATTATAGATGTCCAGTAATCTTTGAGAATATGCTATGAATATATGTTTTCCATGAGCATTTTTTACTGCATTGGTAAGCTTTGGTTCTATTTAATGTGAGGCCATTCTTGGGTCAAATCAACCCACAAAACAGCAGGCTTTTCAAGTATATTAAAAGACAGTGGATGTAGCTATTACATCAAAAATGAGAGAAAGGGGGAGAGATAAAGAGAGAGGGGGGGGGGGGGTCCTTTCTAGAATTTTTTTAAATTTTGCGAGTTTGCGATATAATTCTATAATCACTAGGTAATTAAACTTGCCACCAACATTTTGCAATAAGGGTACATTTAATCCACAAGGAAATAATGTCTTGTACATGCTTAACAAAAGGGTGTTAGAATCACAGCAGTTAAATTTCTGCTTTAGACACTGCAGATTCATACAGGTAAACTAAAAATCTATAATAGGCACTTAACCATGAAGACCCACAAATGCATGCTATTTGGCCACATATTAAGAAACCTGACTACAGAGCTTGTCATTTTATCAGACCCCATTTAAGAGTCCTCTGTCAGCACAAAGGATGGCAATAATTTGTCAGTCATCACTCAGGCTACCCTCGCCCCAACCACATTGACCCTGTCAAGTTTTAAATGGTGAATGGGTGGTATTCAAACAGACAATGTTATGAATGTGGAGGACTATGTACTTATTTACCTTACAAACCTGGATATCATCAGTTCAAACTGAAATGATGCCACATAATGTGAGCCAAGATTAACAGGTAATTTATTTAAAAAAGAACTGATCACTGAGGAACACAACAAAAGCAGTGGCAAGATTCTTGTTTGCAAATTACGAAACATGTATTAATGTATTTAGTAAAAACAGATTAGAAACAGGAAAACTAAGCATGCCACCCTGATAGATAAGAAACAAGAAACAAGTGGATACTTTAAAGTTTATTCAAGGTGAAGGCATAACTGTTTTTAATAGGGATAGAATAAGATGTGACACAACAGCTCAAAGGCTTGAAGATTGGCAAACATATCTCTGCTGTGATATTTCCTAATTTGTGTGTGTGTGTGTGTGTGTGTGTGTGTGTGTGTGTGTGTGTGTGTGTGTGTGCTTCTGGCACCGCCTTTTGGCTCCTAAAATAATTATTTTAAATACTTTCAATTCAAGGTGCTACAGGGTCTTCAATGTAGCCCCAGGATACTGACTCCAAAGCTTTATGAGTCAGTTGATCTCTGACAGTTATTACTCACTGTGTTTATTTCAGATCACTTTCCTTTTAAAACACCATATCTCAAGAGCAGTTATTATACAGTTATTAGAAAACCCTTACTACACACAATTGTTAGACAAATCTATTTCACATAATTATTATTTTTTTATTTCTTGTTCATTCATCAGTCTTATTACTCAAAAAGGTATTATTTAACAATATCCAACTTAATAGAAATATAATAATGTACAAAAACATTTGGACTATTTAGGACGTCCAGTGATGATTATATCCAGCCTTCTTTTCAATAGCAATACCTTTCAATGCCTTCTTTTCAATTCAATGAATCTGCCAGTGCCTTAATCTGTTTACCATCAGTTTTAGCTGAGCTGAGGTAGCCTTTACAGCATCCCAAATGCTGTTCAAAGAGGTGAATTGCCTTCCCTTATTGTAAATCTCATGCTTAAGAATGGCCCAGAAGTTCTCAATCGGATTTAAGTCAGGTGAGGAAAGGGGGCCAAGTCATCATTCTGTCATCTTTGATGCCTTTGCTGGCTAGTCAAACAGTGGTGTTGCTTGATGTATGTGATGGAACATTGCTCTTCATAAAGATCATAAGCTTCTTATATGTTGCTGACTTCTTCCTAACTACATCTTAAAGAAAGAGTCTTCTAGAACTAGGACTTCTAGAACTTCTAGGGATGGGTGTTGATTTTCAGCCCGTCTTCAACCAAGAAATGTCTAACTAGCTAATCATTAATGATGCTAAAGCATTATCACTCGATACTCAGGCCTACAAAACTACAAACAGGTACTCTCTGCCCTTTAGTGATCATCCAACAGCTGCACAGTTTCTCCACACATTTTCTTTACCCTGCAAACAAAGAATTTGTTTGTCTGGTGGTCATGTCATAGTTTTGCATTTAAGTCATTAGTCATTAAGTCACATTCTTATTCATTAAACAATTACACTTTACTTTAAAATATTTATAACTAGTTAGCAATCAGGTTTATATAGTTAAGAGTTGCATTACATGCATGCTGATTTGACTAATAATTGTGCACCAGTTTACAATAAACCATATAGATACACAACTAATTAAATAAAGTTTAATAATAGCAAGGAAAAGTGGCAAGCTTATTAGCTTAAGGAATTGAGAATAAAAGCAAAATCAAGAATATACCCACCAGAGAATTTACTGAAATTGTTTTTTTACAGGCAGGGATGATACCACAATCTGAGAGGCTTTCTATCCTGTCCAGAGCTTCTGGCAAAAAAAAAAAAAAAATGTGTATTCCCACACATGTGAGCCTCACTCTGTTAAAATTATATATTTCTGCCATATAATAGCAGATATATATAATTCCAATTTTTTTCACAATTCCCAATTGTATTTGTTGAAATGAAAGAAACAGCGGTCACAATAATATTACAGTATTTTGTTTGTGTGTTAAATTCTGATAGCAAATAAGAAGCCATAAGATTATTCCATTTTAGCTTTTTTGGAGGAATGTTAATGGATGACCTTAAGCCTGACCTGACCAAATCTTTGTTGATACTATCATGTCAAGATGATGAATGTTTAATAATTGGTTGAAGAAAGTTTCAACCTTATTTTTGCATCTGTTTACAAAATAAATTCACACAATTAGAGATTTGAAAAAAAAAGTCTCATATGAGATTTAAATGTTTTACACAGTAAGAAAAGCTATTTCTCTTTCTTTTACCTGCAGGGTTAGGCTGGTGATACTTGGCCATAGCAAAAAAAAAAAAAAAACCACTTGGTAAAAGTATTTGTCTTGGACTCTTTCCATTTTCCTCATCCTCTTCTCTTAGACTGTTTAAATTGGGTTAATTGGTACTAACTGAACCCAGACATGACTTTCTATATTGGTCTTGGAGCTAAGCCTTCAGTTGTCCAAGTCCTCGCACGCTCTTCCATCATCTCTGGATCTCTGTGGTGATCTTGGACAGCAAAAAGTTGAATCTGATCAACACAGCTTGCAGTCTACTGCCATTAAAACCCCTAATTCTTAAAACAATATTGTTTGCTTGATGTGCTCACATAAGTGAGATTTAGGTAAAATGGTTGGATCTCTCCATATGTTTGTTGTGGGTTTTCAAAGAAGAAAAAATATGTAAAAGTATCTAAATTAGAAAGCTGCAAAATTAAAATCTGTGAATTTAATCATTTTAAATAGACAGTTAATGTAAAACCATTACCTAAATAATTTGCCTAAGGAACTGATAAAATAGTACAATGCTGAAATTGCAGTGATCCTCCAAATTAGAGCTTCTGTATTATATCAGGATTTAAAACTGTTGCAGTGCTAAGATAGGGAGACTGGGTGCATTACCTCAGCCAGATGTGAAGTTTGATTTACAGGGAGGCAAAGGAACATTCCTGTGGAGAAAGGCTGGAGATGGTGAGTCATAGGCTTCATACCCTGACTCACCCACACTGAGAATTGTGATAGAGGCACTACTCAGAGCATGACAAATGACTTCTGGGGAAAATTATTCAAATTTACACTACAAATCATGCAGCCAAACTTACATAAACTGATTTGATAGTACAAAGGCTGCTGACGTGCATATACACGTACTAAGAATCTAGAGGGGGAAAAAATGAAGTGTACTTCCAGTCTCTCAATGCAGTGCTTGGAATACAAATTCCTGAAGTGTATCTACTCAAGCCAAACATTAGATGTTTCCTGTGGTGATGCCCAGTTCTTCTTTCTATGACTGACAGCTCTCTCCAAGATGTTATGCTTTGGTGAGTATAAAGACTCTCCAACAGTGAGACATACTGTTTCAATATATGTCGATCAGTATCTAAATTCAAAACTCAATATACAGGTTATAAGTGTGTGCTTATACCTGAAGCAGATGATTCAACTTGGGTAAAGGTTGAAAGAGAAATAGATTGGCGGAGTCTAGACCTTTAATTTACTTCAAACATATGAGAATCAGATTTAATGAGAAAGAAATGAAGAAGAATGAGGATTGGGTTTGTGCAGCTGTTTTTCCTGGCCCAGCCTGGGCTTTATAGCAGAAACAAGAAGAAATCATATGCAGGGCTTCTTATTTAATCATAAATACTGTCATCTTAACATATGCAATTAAAAACACTACTTTATCTGACTTCACTGCCCTATGCATGTGTCACACATGCATGTGTGTGAGAAACCTACATAAAGATTAAAAAAAGATGAAGTATGCCTACATGGCATCATCCTCTGTTCTCCTTTCCTCCTCATTAACAGTTACATCTTTAGTTAATTCCTGACAAAATCTTGGTATTTTTCTTTTAAACCTGAGCTCATGGTGATAATATATATTTTTTTTACTTTCTTTTCCAAAGAGTTTATATGACAAAGTGAGTAAGAGTACATAATTTCCAAAGAATTTCCTACAAGCAATGGTATCCCCTGTAGGATTCTGAACAAATCTTTTATTCAGGTCATAATTTTACATAATTGATCGCTCCAAATGCTCAGAGCCAAAATGGGAGTTTCAGGGGTAACATCCTGCAGAACAAGTACTTACATTCACATGCAATTTCGTTGCTCTTTTTTTTTATCGTGTTTATTAGCATTTAGCCTGTTTGTTTTGGCTCATGCCTAGGTTTGACAAGGTGGCATTTAATATTAATTACTTATTATTATATATTGGCATTAGTAGTAGTAGTAGTAGTAATAGTTGTAGTTTGCTGCACAATATCATGTGTATAAATCCTTTTTAATCTAAAAACAATGATATATAATTATATATGGAGTCAAGTCCTGTAATAAGTAAATTGTTCTCTGTCATGTTGCCATCTCATTCGGATATTGCAAGCACAGTTACAATATTTGTTTAATAGAAGTCTTTTCTCACTCAGCATTTTCAGTAGTAATGGTCTATAACATTAATATAATTAGAAATGAGTTGCCACTGGCACCACTATCAATAAGTAATTAAAAGGCATTGTGCAGTCCAACTACACCTCACATTAGAATTTATATATAAAATATATATTTTGCACAGCTATAAATCATCCATTTGTTAGAAATATAATATTATAAGCTGGCAATTCAAGCAAACTTAAAATATATATTATGCATATGCATTGCACTGTATTGCACATTTTTAATTGGCCTTTGAGACACTTCAGTTTTTGACTTGCCATGTACAGTTAAAACCTATTTGTTTTGTCTCTGCTGCATACTGGTTTTGACCTATCTGTTTCACAGACCTGACTTTGTGTATCTACAGAACAATACGTATATCAGATAACATTTGACATGATCTCTGGTTGTTTTAATTAGAGACTTTGGGTACTTTGGGTACAGACTTTGGGTCTGAAAGCAAAATCTAGCTCAAGTTCATAGGCTAAATTGAAAGGAATCTTTAAAGACTTAAAAGACAGAATGCATGGGAAGAAGCCATCATAGCACTGAATAGAACGTTACAACACACTCAACTTAAATCATGTGCAAATTGGTTGAGCTCACAGGACTGAAGCACTTCTGAATTGAACTTCATTTCTTTTTGGTGCCATGCATAATTGACATAGAAGAATTCATTTTACCTACAACATGAATATTATTTAACCAAGGAGCTTGGGAAAATTGTTTTGAATATGATGGTTGATGAAATCACCCTATGATTAGATAGATGTCCACATAAATCACATTTATTCAACCGGTCATCCAGATGTTTGAATTAAAAATGAAGGAAAAAGACTTTCATAGGAAAGTGCACTGCAGCTGTCTCAAAGCATTTTTTGACGTAGACCAATCAGAAATGATTATAGACTGGAAAGAGCTCAGATCCAATCAATATAATAAACCTTTGCACAGAACATACAGTAAATGTGATTAATAGGATATAGTTGTCTTTATATCAATGTTTTTGGCACCATCTTAACCTTGCAATCAGGATACTTTCACCTGAAATCAAAAGTCAATTACACTTTTGACTTGCCGTTGAAATTGTACTTTTTGACAAAGCACATAATATTTTAAAAAAGAAGAAACATTTGCATAAAGTCATTTAGCTTTTATGAGCACAGAACTTTTTTTTTTTTTTACTGAAGCTTCCTCAAGAATAACAAATTATTAGGCCCATTTTCGTCATAAAATTGAAAACGTTAAACTTTTCCTCTTTGCAAAACAGGAAACAAAAGACTTCTTATTAGACATTTGGAAGCATTTAAATGCCTTGCAAGTAGGGACAGGCATGTTTAGACACACAAACCCATTTTTACTGATAAGTAATGCCATTTAGACATTCACAGATTTCTAGCAGATGTCTGTACATGATTGAGTTGTGAAAGATTAATACTAGAGTAATGCATTTTCATTAGACAAAATTACACTGCATTCAGTTCAATTAATTTTTATTTGTATAGTATTAAAACAAAGCACATTGTTTCAAAGCAACTTTACACAGGTAATGCATTATTAAAGAATGAATTAAAATTATTTTTTATAAATGTTAGGTTGTCTCTAATGGGCAAGCCAGTGGCGACTGTGGCAAGGAAAAACTCTGAGATTTCATAAAGAAGAACCTTGAAAGAAACCAGACTCAAGAGCGAGCCCATTTCAAGGAGTGACAGGGAAAGAGAAATATGGGTTATTCAGTATCCTTTTTGTTGTATAAAAGTTAAAGACACTGTGTAGTAGGGGACTCTAGCAAGATTGGCTATGGCAGCATAACTAAAAGGGAGAGCCAGAAGATAACACAGACTTATTCAATTAGTCAACAGTCCTGGCAATTAGCACAAACCAATTTGACAAAATTCCATACTTTTTAATACATTATTTATTACACTGAAGGGATGGTCACTATATCTACTGGTTATTGCAAAAAACTAACATCTTTATAAAAGCAAACTATAATTAAAATATAATGCTTGACTGCTAGCAGAGCAACACTTTGTGTACAGAGGAGCACATCATTTTGGGCAATTGTCCATTTGGTCTGGACTAAATTTGGATTGTTGTTTTTGTAAAGGTTTCAAAAGTCTGTCATGGCTTTCCCAACAGAAAATCTCGTCTTATCAGCATGCATAAGGCTCTTCAAGGCTATTCAAGAAGCTCAGCCTAATATTACGGGATTTTGTGCTTTGTTTTTCGGCCCTATTTATGGAACATGCTTTCCATATGTAGCTATTTAGCATGGTTTCAATACATACACACCCACTAACTAAATGTTTTATTTGTGCAATTCTTTACATACACTAAAACCAAATTGCAACCAGAATACTGTCATTACATTCTTAAATAGAAATCATTACAACTAACTATACTGCACCTCTGGAGTTAGGCATGAAGGCATTAGACTTATTTTGCATGTATTTATTTTTTTTTTTTTTTACTTAGCTTGATTTGATTTGGGGAGCAAGCAACACAAAGCTGTAGATTCAACAGCAGTAATTTTTCAGATGATATTAATTTCATTTGCATCAATTTGTTGAATATACCTCTTCAATTACTGCAACCTTAACATTACTGCCAGAATGTGAATTACAGAAATATATAGTTACTGACATTTTTTCCAGTTGGCATGCACAATTGCAATGCTTGTGCGGAGTCTGCTTTTCGGCCGTTGATCCTGTTCGCGAGGAGAAGCATTCAGGGAGAGAAAGTCTCTTCCTCTACTTCAGGTTTTAGCCAGGTCTTGGACATAAGCATGATTACTTTAACATACTCTATGTCCAAGTTCCCAGTGAACAGCACCCCTTTTAAACATGAACCAAGAACACAGACTAAGTCAGCCAACACCAAGACACAGTGATTCACCAGGTGCTCAAAAGTGCTCAGTCTCACTAAGGTGATCTAGTATTGCTATGAAGCAGTAGCTTTGATGGCCTCAGTTTTTAATTAGGGTTTCCATGCTAATAGGCATAGAGCTTAGATGTTTGTGTGCATTTGTGTTTTTCATGATCTGTACCTGTTTTTTCCCATCTGTATAAATTGTTGTAGTTGAAAAAGCTACAAATCTGTAGTTTTTGTAAATTATTTGGTAATTTACTACTAGGTAACTAACATTTATCCATAACTTATTTATCACTGCACTTTATTTTTATTCGGTATATACAGTATTAGACAACATTCATACTTGTTCATAATTATATTGTCATTTGAGAATGTATCTCCTGACATTTATGCACAATATTTGCACAGTATATTGTTAATTACTATATATACATATATTATTACCTACTGCACCTTTTGTACATTATTCACCCTCACCCCTGTACATATGGACTGCAATCCCCTTATTTATCACACTTCTATTTTCTGAATTGTAAATAGGCCACGTATGCACTTAAGCATAAGTGCATTTCATTAGCTCTGTACATGTACCTTGCACAATGACAATAAAGTTTAATTTAATCTAATAGTAATAAAGCTGCTTTGTACAATATTGAAATAATCTATTTTAAATATGTTTGGTCTTTCTTGTAAATTGAGAGTGCATGGCAAGTAACCATTTTCATATTTTAAAAAAGCTGTGAGATCTAGGTCCAGACTGTACATAATTATCTGTTTTGACACTAATTATTTGATATATAACTTTATGTACACTATATGGAGACCTGACCATAAGATTCAGGGTTTTAAAAATCACATTTCCATATTTATTTTGCTCATTCAGCTGCAGGGATATTATGAAAGTCAGGTATTTATGTTGGGTGAGGAGGCCTGTAGTCAGTGTTCCAATTTATCCCAAATGTGTTTAATAGGGTTGAAGTCAGAGTTGTATAGCAGGCCACTCAAGATCTTTCACTCCAAACTATGTAAACTATATCTTCATGGAGCTCGCTTTATGCACAGGGACATTGGCATGCTGGAAAAGGTTTTGGTCTCCTTGTTAAGGGATAATGTAATATCTATCTTCTCCAAAAACATCCTATACAATTGTGTACATCCAAATTTGTGATAACAATTTGGGGAAGAAACACATATGGTGTCCCAATACTTTTGTCTTTTTTAACAGAACAAAACAATTCTGTTTTTTTAAATAAATACGTTTGTTTAATACTAGATATTATAATAAATATATGTTAGAATTTTTTTTGTTTATCTTGAGCTTGGAGTAGGAACAACGAATGGACTTTGATGAAAGAATTGTACTGCTCTGTCTGCTCTGTCTCCAGGAGCTTTGGCTAAAATCACTGTAAATCTGTTTACTCCTTGTTTTGGACAAGGATTTATGAAGTAATCATGAAAGTCCTTACATATTCTTGCCAAATCATTTCCACATAGCTTGCGTCAGTTTTGATGGAACAAAATATAAAAAAGAGAACTTTTCTAACAATCTCTGAGAGACTACCAAGAACTACTAGGACTTGATTTAATAACTGGCATTTTCCTTATGTGTTTCCTTCGTACACATTCACATCATAAGTTATCAACATGGAGTGCAAGATCGTTTAAAGACATTTTAACATTGTACACTACATGGCCAAAGATATATGGACACCTGACCATCACACCTACATTATATGTTGACTTTTTCGAAACTCCTGCCACACATTTTAGTGGCACACAATTGTATAAAATGTCTTTGTTTGCTGTAATTTTACTAAAAATTTTCTAGCATGATAAGGTAAGTATAAAAGAGCTGAGTGGCCTTCATTTGTATTTGGTCATATAGATTTTGAATGAAAAATAGCTCAAAGCCTGATTATTCAATAAGGTGTAAATTTGGCAGATGTATTTTTCTAAAGTGACATGTAGGTGAACATGGGTGTTAAGGATTAGTAGTTCATAATCCTAACTATCAAACCAGCACCATAAGCCTCCATAAAAGCGGTCAATCTTCCACAGTGATATGGAGAGGATGGGGGAGATCTTGTAGAGAGTTAGCTACATGAATTCTGGTTTCCACTTAAACAAAGTAAAGAAAAATAAAACATGATATTGATTTGGCAAATATGTGAAAGCCAAGACAGTGTATATATTTGTTAAAATATATACAGTATTGAAAAGAACAGCTTGGTTTTCTCTTATTGCTTTACCTGTGGCAGGATAACTGCAGACATATTTATTATACAAGAAACTTACTTTTCCCTCCGTAAAAAACATTTTCCATTACTTCTCAAATTACCCTGCTACTAATAATACTACTTTTTCGGCACAAACCTATCAACCCTATTCTGTGTATTCCTATGGTCTCTAGTGATTCACATACATATTGCTTTGCTTTGTGTGGGAAAGTAAATTTTAAGTATGAGTTACAACTCAATATGTTTTAGCTGTTACTGGATTGTGTAGAAATTTGCCAATTTTTTCCCAATTGTTACTTTCTGCATAAAATATCAAATATATCCAACTCTACGGATGTCTATTTTTATTTCTCATTGACATTAATGGAAGCATTACTGAATTTTTTTCTGACAATTTTATTTTGATGTATCCACAAAGATGTTGATATACTAAACATCATTAGAATTGGCAGCAGACAATGCCAAAGGTTAAACATAAGTTCAAAAATAATACATTGAAGGGGAAAATGTTTTCTTCTTTATTATATGCTAACTTTATAACATACATCACAAATGTGCCCATACTAGCAAATGATTTCAACATGATTTGCCTATATTCTAAACTAAACAGACAATTTGTCAAAAATTGCGAGTCATATATAGGATCATATTATCATGGGAGATAAATGACATTTTCTGGCATTAGCATGTTGAGTCGGTTCCCACTGAGTCTCTGAAACCATCCAAAGTCATTAATACTGTCACTGCCATAAAGTTTTCACTGAATTGCTGTTTTTTTTCCTGGGCCCCTGGTACTTAAGAACACTAGTAGATTTATTGCTGTTTGTTTTATCCAAAATTTTAAGATGAAAACAGCTACATCTCTATCAATCACTGCTGTTACTGCTGTGCAGGAATCCAGACAGGGTTTTTGTCTGTTTTTACTGAGAGTAGGAAAGGAATGTTCCATATGATATTCAAATAAAGAAAAAAATAAGATGAAGCAGGGGGACACAAGTGAGTGCTAGAAAAATGGACAGGGCTTAAAGAATAATCCACCATCTGTGTTAAGTACAGATGAAACCAGATGCTTGGCCTTTTCTACCAGACAGAGAATCACCAAGACTGTGGCAGGTGTTTTCCATTTTGGTTCCCCTGATCCAAACACTGGGATAACATATGACAAACATTACAGGGCTGCTCATCTGTACTTACTGAGTATTAAGGTTGCTACAATTTAAGACAGACAGACAGTGGCAAATGTCACTAATTAGAGGTAATAATGTGTGGTGAAAGCACTACTATCAAAATTACAAATTGCAATGGTGCGTTAAATTAGACATATGATCACATTAGTGGGGATTTTTTTGTTATGCTTACTTTATTTTTTTGTCACTCACAAGCACTGTGGCCTTGATTTGGTTTTGTGATAAACTACCATATTTCTTCATAGTTATTTGTGCTTAGAGTCCTCAACCATAAGTCACCTGCTAACCCTTACACATTACATTCATTACATCCACTCAGTGTTGCAGTAGCTATGGACATCTGTGGTCACACTTCACCAATCAACATTGCAGTTAACTATAAACCATACTATCTGGAAAGAGAAGAGCACCACTTTGTTTTCTATTGTGTCCCGGAATACTAGGATGAGTGAAACTGGACCAGCTTAGGAAGTACTCTTTTGGGAGCCTCAAATTAGGCTGTCAGTAACTCCTGGAAAAAATCTATGCTCTGTGGAACGTTTGGAGATGATGTTCCACTGCTTGGCAGCTCACATAATTAATAAGTGCTCTATCCATATATCATTTCATGAGTCTTAAAAAGTACACCACTTGTTCCTTTCCCTTTTTTAGCACTGGGATAGTAAGGAAGTTGGAAAGAAAGAGAAATGCATCTTGAATGCAAAGTAGGATAAACGTTTACTCTAACAATGTGAAGCACACTTTTTAACAAACCAACAGATTCTGTGGTCCATTTTAAGCAATTGTTTCTTTTGCCTACAAGCTTCACAAACTATCACACACTTTTTGTTTGGTTTATATCAAGTTGATTCACAGAAATCATCTCATAATATTTCTCCAAACTGCTTTCTCCAGAGGGAGTTAGATTACTTTAAACTCAAACAGTTTGTGAATTTATTTTTCTGAACAGAAAAAAAAGAAAAAACACATCTATGTCTATGTGTTCAGCTAAAATATGTGAGTTTGCATTTGGCTAGTGCAAAATAGACCATATAGGGGGTTCCCTTAACTGCAAAATCTCTCATTTATATCTACATGTTGTTTAAAATTGCCCATTGCTTTCTTTTTATAGTATGTAAAAAGGACATTATTTTGTAAAAATGCAACTGTTATCTGGAAATAATCAAATGGAGGAAGTACACTTCAAAAACTTAGCAAAGTATTATCTTTGCACAGGTTTTGGCAAATGGGAATAACAGGAACATTACATGAGCCTTGATTTGAGACTTCTCGGTTCAGATTTCCTGCTTGTAAGTAGTCCTCAATTTGCATGACTGTGCTAAATCATTGCATACAATCTTAAAAAAACAAAGAAAAACATGAGAAAGTCTAAAAAAGTAATTTTGTTCTATTTTCACTAACTGGAGAAAATAATTCAAGTTTGTGTTTTTTTACTCTAAAATACTAGAAAAGCCTTGATATGCTGTGTGAGAGTGTTAATACATTCATAGAGAAAAAAAAGGGTATTTCCTTCATGCATAATTACTTATGAGGGACTGCACATATGCTTCCTTAAGATTCCATTTTTAACCTTTATGAGGTTCTGGTAAAAATTCTGTCATGAGAAGAATGTTTTTAAAAAGCAGTTGATATACCTCCCCTCTAAATGAATCTGATGTCATGCCAAGTATGTCAAAGTATGTTTTAGAGCCAAACAAATATATGTGTTTTTATAATATTTCTACCGTTGCTTGTTAAAATGATGACAGAACTGTCTGGTTGGTATGTGTGGTGAAAACAGCATCTCTTATAGTGTCTCACAGATCCAACAGTGTAAGCTAATTGCAGGGTGAGGCTGGTGCACAGCCAGCAGTACCGCATCAGTGGTACTAATCATAACCAAGCTAAAAGGGGAAAGAAGGAATAGCTTTTATTAACTGTAATAAAATATATTTAACCAGCTTACCAAATGTTGCCATCATGGCAGAGGTATATTATTTTGGTTTCCATTATGCACATCACAAACAGAACATTAGGTATCATGAACAGAGAAAATAAAAAAAGGGGGATGATGGTAATCTTGTCAAGTGAAACATTCAGGATGGTAAACATATACAGACCTATAGGCACAGACTGAGAAGAATATAAAGCTGACTACAGATGACGGAGAGCACTGTAAATGCTGTAAAACATGAGGGGGAAAAAATGAGGTATGGGGGAATGTGGGTAATGTGAAGCCTTACTTAATGTGGGCCCAATTATGCTATCCACTGAGGACAACTACAACCCACAGCTAACCCACTGTGTCAGGCAGATGGATGTAACTCAGTCACAATAGGGAGTCACACGGAGGCTACTTTTGTCCGTGACTCCAGTGAGGAAACAGGGATGGCTGATATTGTAAAAACATGGCCTGTTAAAAAGAATGTGCTGACACCATGGTAAAAGCCCACATTCATTTTCTACTACCATCTGTGAACACAGCCCTCTCTCTTTCTTGTTTTTATCATTCATCCTTCCAAGGTTATAAATATGCCTAAATAGAGTAAGTTATGGTTCAGAAATGTTGAACTGCATTAAGTAATTGATCTGTGCCATGTCTTTTCTGTTGCACAAAGCATGTAATTGTTTATAAACCATTCATACAGCAATACCGAAAATTAACCCATGATTAACATTACAACAAACAAAGAAACTATTACTCCATTTCCAAAGAGTACTATTGTCAATCAGAAAGTATATATACATGTAAAGCAGGCTGAGAACAAGAAATAATCTTCACATTACTAAATAAATCAATAAGTTTATAGTGGCCTAAGTAGACTTATGTTTAAGACAGACATAAAAGACCAAATGGCTGACTAAAAATTACATGCTTCTTTTTTCCCCCTATTTGGATGGATGCTTCATTGGATTTAACAGTTTTCTTTCCTTCTGTTTTGTCAAAGTTTAAAATACAATCTTTTGCAATAAATTATTAGATGTATTCCACATCAATTCACACCAGCTGCAATCTATAATAGACTTTATCTCTGTTGGAGTACCCACATGCCAGTGAGTTTTCACTTGTGGTTTATGTAACTATGTGGAATTTAGAACAAATCACTAAAGTGTGGAAAATCTTACCACTTTCTGATATCTGTTTTCCACAATATTCACTGCCCAGACTAATGCCTTATATTACCTCATGAGAGAATACACTACACGAAACAAAGCTATAAATGCACTCCGCATAGGCCAGCAGAATTTTTGGAAGAAGCTTCTATTTCTGAGATTCTAGTAAGCCAAAAGAAATCGTTTAACAATTAAGTATATGTTCGGTAAAAAGGCAGTCATTGGTTTTTCTCTATGTGAACCGAGGTCACCGCACAAAACCGTTTATACCACTTTTATGAGCGGCAAAGTTCCACTAGTTATAAATAACTCAAGAAAAGATTAGGTTTAGAAAGACCAAGGCTTAGTAGAATTTCTTCTTATGGAATCCTTTGCATGAGAGAGTGTTCAGATGCAGGACAAGTCTGTTTACTCAGCAGGATATAGCTGTGGCTTTGTCAGTTTGCCATCCTGACTGGGCAGTTTGCATATTTGAACTTGGCTGCATTTGTGCCGGGGCTTAAGTAAAAACACTCAGTCTTCGAATTAGTCCTAAATGTCAGATCATAAAAACAAGTTGCAAAAACAGTGTGTGTTAAAAATTTATATGTGGGCATGAATTACTCTCATTATGAAAGCCAACTTCCAACTGAACCATGTCCAGTGAAAACTCATAAGAAAAGTTCACATCACAGGAAATCCCAGAAGCCTGTCAACAGCCATTCTTGGGCATACCACTTTCCTTTTTCACACTTAGGTCACCCTGCCCTGGAATCAAAATCCATAATCCTGGCTATTACATTCGCTGTTTTATACTGCTGCTGTACAGAGAAATGTAGGCCAAGTTTAACTATCAGTTTCTAGTGCCCCAATGTCTGTGTCTATTTAGGTATTAATGGATATTTCATGACATGAGATTTTAAGGTTGAAACCAGAATTGAAGTGTGTGCTATCTACAGGTCAATACTTGCACTTTGAATATTGAGAAGATTCTGAAATGCTCTTTTTTTTCTTTTTGATCTAAAAATAATATGTATTGGTGTAGAACTATTCGTGTTTTCCTAAAAGTTAAAAACTGAAAGGGCAGAATTCATTTCTAACTTAATATTTGGCATAAAGCTTCCAAACTGTCTCATTTTAAATTACTGCCATCATGTTATTCACCACATTTTATTCTATTAAACTGACAGTCAGCAGGAAATATGGGCTTATATGACCAGATATACCAGGGTTTTAATGCATGTAATGCACAGTTCCTGACTTCTACTGTTCTATGTGAATGTTGAGTCAGTGGTGGCTAAATGGTTAAGGCTATGAGGTAATGCCCAGGAGGTTGGGAATTCTGCTGCTGTTAGGTTGTAGAGCATGACCCTTAACCCTCTATTCTCCAGAAGTGGTGTATTATGGCTGACCCTGTGCTTTGACCCCAACTTCCTAACAAGCTGAGATATGTGAAGAAAAATAATCTAGTTGTATTTTTATGTGTCAAATAAAGGTGCTTTCTTTTTAACAAACACAAAGATTTTTTTTATTAAGTAAAGCAAATAGCTCAGCCAAAAATTAGGTTTATTTTTGTTTCAATTCTTACTGAGAAGATTAATTCATTGTGGTATAAAGTTTAAAAAAGAATTAACCAAGTGTTAATAATAAATAATATATGTACAGAATCTATTGCATTACAATCTTTTACCAAACATCTACAGACCTATGTTTCTGTTCCTGTGTTAGCTTTAAAAATTTGACTGTGAACTTGCTCTTGTCTTACGTCTACAAAACTTTTACTGCCCCCAGATGGATTATAAAACATACTACAGTTATCAGTGAAGGCCACATCATACTTTGGAATATTTGTGCAGTAAACTGAAATGAGAGATTTTCTGCTGACGGCACTTTCTTAAGATTCTGCATTCCCTGAGGTGTGTTTTAGAGCCAGTGCTCCACATACTGTAATTTCAAAAGGGTGAGGCCTCCACTCAGATTCCCAAACACTCTGAACAAAACTCAGAACAACTGTGTTCCATGGCCACAAACTAAACTAAACACCAAACATCCGATTGGTGAGGTCATATCCCAGTAGACTAAGCACTACTCCCATTATTTTTGACATATGTTGCACATTGCCTCTGCTTGAAAGCTTATAAAGGATCAGTCATCCTGGAACCATGCCGGGAGTCCATTATTTATGGTCTCTTTACTCCCTTTTACCTTATGACAGTAGTAAAATGATAAATTCGTTGTGTTAGGAGTTTATTTTATTTTTATTTTTTTTGAGTCGCAGGCAAGATTGTTTAGAAACACAAATTGTTTAGCAAATGCAGAGAACACTTCTAACAGGACAATGGTAGGTGATATATAATTATACAATTAAAGTGAAACTTTTTGCAGAATATTTTGTAGATGTTGGAACAAAAGTTGTGTAGTCCTACTGTGGATAAGTGAGTACTACAAAACAAAGGCTTTTGTATATGGGTAACTAATTGGTTTCTTACCCAACAAGTTCCTGCCTCCCATTTAAATGAGCAGTCTTTGCATGACATAAGTTAATTCTCAAGGTCAGAGTGTTATTCAGTAAGTCGCTCAGTATTGGTCAGCAGCAGTTTTATTGTCGGAAAAACCTAATATGAAGCTGCATCTATTGTGTGGAGTGCACTCATTTGCCCTCAAGATGGCAGTCATGTCAAATTTTTGTAGGTGATTGTCCTGGTCAATAGTCACCCAGGTGATAGCCAATAGAAACCAGTGTAAAATAAGTATTTAATGTTGTTTCTGATGGCAGAATGGTTTTGTACCCATTCCTTATTGACTGTAGGGACCATTTGGCTTTCAATAAAAAAAAAAAAAACCCTGAATCTCAAAACATCATAGTCTCAACAACTGTAAAACTGCATGATTGCATGGATGAGTTCAAAAAGTTGCAAACATAATTGTCTTTCTAATTAATTTCTATCACGGTCTATTTTGCACTTCAAATGACAGAACATGTCTTTGAGCTCTGTTGGCACCAGAAGGCTGTTAATCCAGGATTTCATTAACACTGCTGATGATCCAGGAGAATAAATCTACTTTCCAATAGCTAACTGATCCTGCAAGCAAACAGACTGATTGGTTAGTCAGTAATAGGTCAGCACATCTGATCGGTGTACCATGACGTAACATTTCTGATTGGCTGCAAGAGATTGATTTGATGAGATTAGACAAGGCTTAACTCCAGGAAAGAGTTGAGTGTGCCCACATTCATGTATGTGATCCTCGAAACAGAGCAGTCCTGTTTGTACGTTGGAGAAAGGACTGTTAATACTAATGGGAGAAAGAAAATGAAGAGGCCTTGAAAAAATATAGCTGGGCATTTCTAAATATCATAAAAAATGCTGCTTGGTTTGACATACTAACAGTAATTATTAACACTGAATGCAAAAACTCACTAGACAGTCCTGACCATTCAAGTATGATAAATAGTGCACTGGGTCAATGCATAAGTTAGTTTATTAAAATTTGCACTGATAAACCAGTTAAAGAAAATAAAGACTTAATATGTTCAAAGAATAAATCATTTATTTCAAATTAAATATCACTTAATTACAGTTAATACAAACCCTTTCCCCCAGTGTGTGCTATATGAGATGTTTCTATGATGTGTTTCTCTTCCACTTAACCTCCATAATAAACAACAAAATAGATAAATCGATCGATAGATCGATAGATCGATAGATAGATAGATAGATAGATAGATAGATAGATAGATAGATAGATAGATAGATAGATAGATAGATTGTGTTAAGTACTTCTTACAAAGTTCACATTTCAGCAGTAAATAATTGCAAGTGAGTGTCTTATTCAGTGTATGTAACATGAACGATGGGATTCCTCAGTTTGTAAAAACTGCATAGTCAATTCAAACAAAGGGCAACTCAGAAACAATACATTAGGCGCTACCTTTCATGATACACACACTGTTGTTGCTTTAATACAGACATTATTGTAGAAGTACATTGTTTTAGACAAGACTACAGTTTTAACCTTGAAAATACATTTGGTGTTTATGCATGAGTTCCCATCCCTTCCCATCACATTAGAGGGATTTCCCTGCTCTGATCGAAATTTCGTGACGAAATGCAGTGAGACTGTGTTGGAGCCACCCACATCAACTGTACAGGACACTGGGTACTCCAGGACATCTGTCTACGTGCATCATTCTGCAGCTGAGAAGCTTGAAGTGGCAAAAAGGGTCCGCTGGAGGGCGCCCTGTAGCTGCAGAGGTGAACTGTGTTCGCATGACTCGTTATGTGTGGATGTATGTGTACACGAGTGTGTGATAACTGACTATATGTGTGTGACTAAAGCGGACGTCTGACATCGGGAGGTTAGAAAAACTGAGGAATAACGGTTCGGTCTGTGAAAGTGTGATTCTCATCGGCATCAGCGCAGTTTCCTGATGAAACACCGAGCAGAGAGGAGCTGTAAATAAGATTTTGTCAACGGAACTGGTCAAGGATTAAAGATTAAGACACCCAGACAAGAAAGGGACATTTTCGGGAATCGTAATATGAAAAAGGAGCAGTCTGAAACATTAGGTTTTGTCCCTCAAAAAGACATTGTCTACAACAAACTCCTTCCTTATGCTGAGAAACTAGACGATGAGTCCAATGACATTTTGTCCAGAATTAAAGGGAACTTGGGTCGCGCCATCCAACTCAAAGAGTTATGGCCCGGAGTTTTGTTTTGGACAAGAAAACTCTCAACGTGAGTATAAACTGCAAACACTATCGCCCCAAAACACTAATGTCCTTCAATAGCTCTCGTAGTAAGTAGTTCGTTGTCAGCAATAAATAATCAGAAACGTGGTGTCTGGTTCTGTCTGAAGCGGGGAAAGATTGCTCCTAGCTAGCAAGCTAAGGTTAGTTAGCTAGTAACGGCTAGTATGCTACTCCTGAGTCACTCAGCTGCTAATTCACCTAGCACAATAAGAGACTTGCATTATAGGGAAGCAAAACAAAGAATATTAGAAAAATAACCCAATTTAATACATTTTTATTTAGTATTTGTTGTCAAGCATCAGCTAATCAGTGAATTGGCTTCAGTTGCTACAAGCAGAGAGACTGCCAGTCATGGCTAATTCCACTTATGGTCAATAGCCGTTAGCAGTCAGGAGTTTTGAGCAATAGCCGTTATGTGGAGCAAACCAGCACAAAGTTGCTATTTTTTTAAGCTCTTACTTTTTTGCAGCTTTTTTATTCATATTTAGCTGCCTTCATAAAGAGAGAGCAGTTATTTCAATAAATGAGAGTGGTCGAAGTTAGCATTAATTTGTTACCGCATTACTACCATTTTCAACCACTTCTCATACCTACATATTAAAACCAACCCCCCTCACAGTGGACATTTGTGTTTTGTTTTGTTTTTATTTATAACATTTCTTTTAAGTGCCGAAAATGTCAAGATCACTTTGTGTTTATACCTTTTTTTTTGCTTTTGAATTTTAGTTAAATTTTAAAGTTTGTTCTATATTTTAATAATGTACACTAGGTGTAGTGAAAAGTGTCATTGTTTGTAAAATGCAGCCTACAAACTATTAAATTGTACTTGTTGTTATTATTATAAACTTAATCAGCGATTCAGCTACTTTATCCCCAACTTGCTGACCTGACACAGTCTGGCCTTCTCATCAGTATCTCCACTCTTTGTTTACTGAGAACCAGTGCCAATAAACATCCTATTTGGATAATATGTGGTTAAGTGCCTTCATGAGCAATGCATGTTTAGTAGATACGGATACTGCGTTACGTTTATTCTGGCTTGCTTTATTGGAATTTAGTTTGGACAGAGGGTCTGCTCCGGTTACACCACTACCATGTGCCTGGTACAAGTGCATTAGATATCGACTCCTCTTTATTCCAGCACTTTAAAATTTTCTCCTGCTCCTCTATAATTCAGTCACTTCTAGCAGACATGTATTTATATTAGCAAGGTTTCTCAGACTGCGCTTCAGCTGTAAAAGGCCAGCCCTGTCAAGTATTCTTGCTTATTCTATGAATTGTAATTGATGGTTTGTTCTGTATGTGTAACGCAATTTTCTGAATTGTACTCTCTGTTACACTAACTATGGACACTAACACGACTCTTGTCTCTTGTTGTATACGGACAGGTACCTCCGTCTTAATGGGAGAAAGTTCAGCAAAGAGGACCATGTGCTCTTCGTTAAGCTTCTGTATGAGCTTGTCACCATCCCTAAGCTGGAAATTAGCATGTTGCAGGGCTTTGCTCGACTTCTCATCAACTTACTCAAGTATGCACTCTGCATGCACCATGTTGCATTCTTAAAAGAGCATATAACTATATATGTTACTTCTCTGAATGTGAGTGTGTTTTATATCTGGTCTCTCTTCAAATAGAAAAAAAGAACTGCTGACACAGGATGACCTCGAGTTGCCTTGGAGACCTTTATATGAGCTCTATGAGAAGATCCTTTATTCTAAAACTGAACATCTTGGTCTCAACTGGTTTCCAAAGTAAGTCCCTCATTCTGGTTTTTGATGTCCAGTGTGCAAAGTATGGATTATCCCTGTGGAAAATACATTATAAGATGTTATTCATTATGACAAATGTTTCTGTTTGTTCTGCACATGTGTAAGAGTGAGGCAGGGCTAGAGCTGACTGTTTAACGGGGTCAGTCTGCTGGATAAAATGAAGTCATGGGGGAAAAAGCTTCTAAATGCTGTGCATGCTTCATAGAAGACACAGGACCAGCTTAAACATGGTGGCTTGTTGATGTTTCAAATTTTAGTTTCGGACGTTTTAAGCAATCACATTCTTCTTAATGTCAGAATATCAAATTAACATAACACCTGACAGCTATTTTTAGAACGTCCCATAAAATGGTGATTGCTGTGTAAGATATCAGCTGATGTTGTGTTTAGTGTTGGCTTATGCCTCTTTCCTTTTTTCACATTCAGTTATCAAGCAGAAGCCTCCCTTAAACAAAAAATGCTTAATTTTGTGCGCAAGCGGTAAGCACAGCCAGTGTTTTTTACATGTTGGATTGTATTGTTAATGCGAACGTCTGGAATTACTTGCATGCTTTTGGAATTTAGACCAAATTCAGACGAAATATTCCAATACAGCTTACATTTATGTTGTTTTTAATCATATTACTTGTAGTCCTCATACACATAACTTCACCTTTGTAACACTTGCAATGAAAGGTGAATTTGGCTGACAAAAGTGTTACTTTAAAAATTTTTTATTTTAATATCAAACTGAAACCTGGATCAACTTCAGTGTTCATGTTGAAGAGCTCATTTAAATGGTCCTCTGTCACATTGTTTTCTTATGTGGTTTATGCCAAATATCTGAATGATTAGTGATAGCATTTATATACCCATGTTGTGTATGCTCACTAATCCTCTTGGGTAAGAGAGATAATGGCACAAAAATCACTACGGAAGTTTTTTGTTTTTGCTAAATGCTGGTTGTTGTCGTTTCTTGTTGCTCTCCTTGTTGGAAAAGGCCATGTTTGTTTTGCCATTTTTCCCTTTGGTGTCTAGTATCAGTAAGCATTCTATTTTAAACCCATACCTCTTCATGCTGGAATTATGAGTGGACAGAGTGTGCCTGCTGGTGTTTTTTTGAATGGGGATAAAATGTGTGTATTGGGAAGGATATCACCAGTAACTATACTGATTAAATTACTTATTAAATCACATGCTTTAAGGCACATAAGATATTTAAAATCTGTTTGTGTAACTAAATGATTTTGATTCATTCAATAGCGGAAGATCTGCTTTTTTCTTTTTCTACCAAACAGTTTACTAAAGAAACTGATATTCAGTAAATGTATTTTTTAGCAATGGAAAACCATTTTAAAGTCCAGTATCAGGTTCAGATTAGTCTGTTTTTACCCTTTGTTTTTAAGGAGAAATATATCTAAATCTCTTAATTTTGGAAAATCTTAAAATTTTTATGTTTGTTGTGCTGAATTTTAAATTACATCTCCAACAGAATACAATAGTTGCTGCTTTGCACGCAATCTTATTGCATCCTGTGTCAGTATTGTAATGTATTTTACCAGTAGTTTTAGTGTCAAGTGTCAAGCCAAGTGTTACATTGACATTTTATAATTTTCCTGTTTTTCTTCCCTTTCTCCGCTGTAGCTCTGTTGAGAATGTGTTGAAGATGTTGGTCAAGAGTTGCAGATTGTGAGTAAAATATAAATTCATTGTTAACTGTTTTGAAAGTGTAATGTTATCCTTTTAAGGCCACAAATGGTTTGACCTTTTTAAAATGATAATTGGATATTCCTTCGGCTGTTGAACGAGTAATGTTTTCAAGTCGTTGTTGGATGAGTTTTGAAATAGTAAATAAAACATTAAGTGTTTTTGCATGTGTAATATATTTGTATGTGGTTTGAATCTTTTGTGAATGTAGGTATTTTCCGGTGTCAGCCACGCAGGAGATGCTGGAAGAGTGGCGCCCACTTATGTGTCCTTTTGATGTCACTATGCAGAAAGCCATTAGCTACTTTGAGCTGTTTCTCCCCACCATCATGCCTCCAGAGCAGCATCACAAAGGCTTCAAGTAACAGTCCTTTGCAGTCTCTTGGTTTTTTTTTTCTGAGATTGATGGTAATGCATTTACATGTGATGCTCAAGTAAATCAAATAAGTAAAAGTTAATGTAACTTTTTTGTTAACTATTAATTTCTCCCCATATAGAATCTGTGAGCATATTATTGTTTCGAGTATTGAACCTTTTGTATTTTTGTGTGTTGTTTAGGTTATGGTTTGATGAACTAATGGGTCTGTGGGTCTCTGTACAAAATCTACCTAGCTGGGAGGGTGTGAGTATTTGTATTTAAAATATTGTTTCAACACTGCATATGAACTTCAGGAGTGACCTTTAATTTTGGTGTATTTTCTTCTTTATCAGAATCTTGTGAACCTTTTTGCCCGTTTGGCCAATGACAACATTGGTTATATAAACTGGGACCCATATATCCCCAAGGTATAAAAATTCAGATACAATTTTTTTTACATTTAAAGACTTATGTTATTGTGAAGTTGTTTTGTGTTTTGTGGTCAGATCTTCACCAGAATCCTGCGAAGTTTCAACTTGCCTGTAGGCACAAGTCAGATGGTGGTTCCTAAGTACCTCACCAACTCTTATGACATTGGGCATGTCGTTCTCTGGATCTCTGCCATGCTGGTTAGTTACAGGATTGCATTGTGCTTGTGTTCAGACCAAAGGCTTTTTAGTAACCTTTTTATGTTTATTGTCTGTGGGGAAAAAAATAATCTTGTATTGAAATTTTACAGCAATATTTATATTTAACTTTTTTTTCCCCACTGTGTGCCCCTGTATTAGGGAGGTGTTCAGAACCAGGCCCAGAAGCAGCTTAATGGCCTCTTCAACAGCATCGCCTCCTTCTACCACCCTTCCAACAATGGCCGCTGGCTGGTAAGAAATCTCTTTAATGTCCACTACTTCATCTTCATTCTAATGCTTTTTTTTTTTACTGTGCACTGTCAGCTGAATGTTTGCTTTTTGTCTGTCAACAGTATACATACCCTGGACCGTTAGTCATAGTCAGTCAGTGTAACAAAACAGACTTGTGCAAATAAACCTATTTTTAATTGATGTGAGAGATATCAGTATGTTTTATTTAGCTTTTAGGTAAAATAAAAGAAAATTTTTTTTGGACTTTCAATTATTGTGATAAGAGAAATATTAGTCTTTAAATTTACAGTGGTATGATTAATGGTGCAAGTTTTATGGTGTGTTTAAATGCTTCATACTCCAATAGCCTTCTAAAATGCAACACACAATTGCATTGTTGCTTATTTTATTTGTTACAACATACTTTAATTGTTTTTGTTTCTTATCTGTATGTCTGTATCTGCTATCACACCTATGCATGACTAAGCATTTCTGTGCTCTGAGTGCAGGTGAAGCTGATGAAGCTTCTGCAACGTTTGCCAGCAAGCGTGGTCAGACGACTACATCGCGAACGTTACAAGAAGCCTTGCTGGATCACACCAATACCCTCCAGTCATAGTCTTACTGATGACAACATCACAGAGTTTGTGGAGAGCATGAAACAACCAATTCTGATGGCCATGTTCAGTAAGACTGGCAGCATGGACGCAGCCCAAGCACTGCAGAATCTAGCTCTGATGAGACCAGAACTGGTCATTCCACCTGTGTTAGAAAAGTAAGTTCCTCATCTTGAAATGGCTTCCAGTGAAGGCATCATTATTCCTCTGTGGCCCCCTGGGAATTACTTCTCAGTGATAAAGAGGCTTTTAGAAATGTTTTCAAAATCTTAGTAAGCATGCAGCCAAATTAATGATTAGCCAAGAGCATGACGTATATGTTTGTTTGCATGTTTGTTTGCTCCCTGCAGGACGTACCCTGCCATGGAGACTCTGACAGAACCACACCAGCTTACAGCTACTCTCAGCTGTATGATCGGTATGGCTCGCAGCCTGCTCAGTGGTGGGCAACGCTACCCAGAAGGCCCTGCTCATGTGCTGCCGCTGTTAATGAGGGCCCTGCCTGGCGTAGACCCCAATGATTTCAGCAAATGCATGGTGTGTTTTCAGATTCTAAAATTAACTTATAGCCCTTCTAGCTAAATTTCAAAACAGCTGGAAGTTCATAGCAACAGCAGCTGCTTTTTAATTGCTTGTCATGTAGCTATTGTCACAGCTGCTAGTTTTGTATGACTAGGATGTGTGTAACGTTTTGAAAGTATCAGGTGGAGGTGAGATCTTTAAAGTTAGTTTTGACTAAAACCTTTGTTCCTTTGATATTCCTGAGTTATCACCAAATTAACTGCTTTTATCCCTTTTCTCTATATTTTAGATAACATTCCAATTCATTGCTACCTTTACTACCCTTGTGCCTTTGGTGGACTGCTCGTCTGCCCTACATGAGCAGAATGACTTGACAGAGGTAAGGGCCATTATTTGTTGCATTTTTTTAAATCGGGTCTGTTTAACAAAAAGTATGAATTTTAATTGTATTAAATGCATTTTCTTTCTATAGATGGAGAGGGAGTTGTGTTCCGCCTCAGCTGAGTTTGAGGACTTCGTCCTGCAGTTTATGGATAGGTGAATAAGTAATTGTGTTGGAAGGTTTAATGCAACCTTTTCTGATTTTTACTTTTCTGTAAGTAATCTGTCATGGTGTGTTGTGTTTCTGTGGATCCATATTTGCCATTTCCTGGTGTATGCAGGTGCTTTGCACTGATTGAGAGCAGCACTCTAGAGCAGACACGAGAAGAGACTGAGACAGAAAAAATGACTCACCTGGAGAGCCTAGTGGAGCTCGGCTTGTCTTCTACCTTCAGCACTATTCTTACTCAATGCTCCATGGAAATATTTAAGGTCTGTGCTTAGTCACTTTTAAACTTGTACATGGATGTGTTTCCTGATTTCCTTTTAATTACCGTCTAACTTTTGTGTTGTCTCTTGGTGGTACTTTTTTTTTTAAGGTGGCTCTTGAGAAAGTTTATAACTTTGCTACTACCAACATCTTTGAGACACGTGTGGCAGGTCGAATGGTTGCAGATATGTGCAGAGCAGCAGCGAAGGTTAGACTCAAGATCAGTATCTAGTATAAGGTCATTTGTGTGTACAATAGCAGTTTAACTCTTTCCACCTTTATTTCAACTCACTCAGTGTCATCCGGCTGAGTCCCTGAGACTGTTTGTGCCCCACTGCTGCAACGCTATTACTCACATCACTGCTAGTATGTACAGCAAATCAATCTGAGCATTCTTCCATATACTGGCGTGAAGCAGCAACTGTGCATTAAGATTGTTTATTGTTTTCCAGATGAGGATGTTTTGAATGAAGAGGAGCTGGATAAGGAGTTGCTGTGGAACCTCCAGCTGCTTTCTGAGGTGTGGAAGCCTGGTGTTTATAAAACTATAATAAATTTGACAAAGTTAGAATGAAAAAATGTAAAAATAGATTTTTTTCCCTTCTCCTAGGTAACTCGAGTGGATGGAGAGAAGCTGCTGCCATACGTTACACAGTTAGTGAAGATCCTACAGCTGACTCTACGTCTGCGCTGTAAGCAAGGCTACAGTCTGGCCTGCAATCTTCTGCATCACATCCTGCGCTCCATGGCTCTGACCTACCCCACAGACTACTGCAGCATGCCTGGTGGCTTTAACAAACCACTGAGCGAGTATCTGCCTATTAAGGTTAGTATTAGTCATTAGTAGTTATAAGAAGTTTTTAATTTGTCAAGATGCTTGTTAGTTTGATATCTCAAGAAGAAGCAGTGGAATATTTGTAGTTTTTAAATTAAATAATCGTCTCAACAGTTTGGGGAAGACGAATATATTGGTTTGATTAGTCAGGTGTCCACAATGTCTCTAATTGGAATGTGGGAGTCTGATTTCTGTATTAGTGTAAGAAATAGTATGTAAGAACTAGAGTAAATTTCCAAAAAGGATCAAGTTTTCAAAATGCCACCCAAGACAAACATGACATACTACAAGAATATGTTAAGTTTAATAAGAAATCTTTTTAAAAATTTTATTATAAACCTAGTGTATTTATTAAATAGTGCACATCCCACCTCTGAATAGGGAAATGTTTGCTGGACGGACATAAAAGAACCATGGTTTTTATCATCCTTAATAACTTGCCTTTCTCTATAGGACTGGGGTCGTCCAGGAGACCTATGGAACCTGCAGATCCAATGGCATGTGGCCAGTGCAGAAGAGAAAGCCTTTATCTTCTACCTTTTAGATCTTCTGCTCCAGCCAGAGCTTCAGCGACTGCAGAAATATGCCCAGGGCGAGCAAAACATGAGCAGGTCAGAGGCCATGGGTCAAAATTCAGTGAATTAATACATAGAATCCTGTGGAATGCAAAGATGCATGTGAATATTAGAATGAATAGAGGGATGTTGTCGTTGCATGTAATAGCATGCACTAGACAATTCAGTTTTCTTCAGAAATTATGGCTGACGTCTGTATAAAGTAAAATATTTGATTTGAACATGCTCACCTTTGTTCACAGGGATGATGTTCTACAGAGCCTTTCCATAGTGCAGCACTGCTTGCTGGGGGCTGGCTGCATGTTGCCCCCTTTGGATGGACCCCCTGTTACAGGCCTGTAAGAAAATACATATATTACATGAACTGTAAAGCACTTTGCGCTATATAGAATGTAAAAGTTTGGTTAATGTAAGGTTTTAAACATATATTTATATTGTTTTTACCATCACAGAGTTCACAGCGTGGTTAGTCTGCAGGAGATAAAGTGCTACGTTGGGGTGGAATATGGTAAACCATAATGATACTTTTTTATAATTCAACATTGAACTGTCTAAGCTACAATTTTATGATTGTCAGTAGACAACTATTTATCAGTAAGTTAATGTGCTTTAGTACAAGGGTTTAAATCAAGTCTGTTTCTTCCACAGATAGGTCAAGAGAAAACTACAGAGAGGCTATCTGTAAAGTTATGAGACAGCTACTACGTGAGTGTTTTCTGCAACTCCCTTCTGAATGTAATAACAGCAAAGCCAATTCATTGGCCAAATAAGCCAATTATAATAGCAAAGCCAATTTTTTTTTTAGAAAGATAATAACAGCATTTTCGGTGGCAGATGACAAATTTTTTTAGGCAAGCGAAAATATGGGAACAGATAGTTTTTAAGTAACCAACACTTTATTTGATTAGTATGTTCCTTGCTTGCGATAGGCACATCAAACTTGTGAGCCACTGACATCAACAAACTGATATTCTTTTGTGATTGTTATCCAGGCTTATACCACAGCTTCTCTAAGTTTTCTTAAGCAGTTTTTAATTTCAATCTCCTCTTTAGGAGGTAAAATACATGCTCAGATGGGTAACTGTCTTCTGATCGACTTGGCCAATCTAAAACCCTTTTCTTAATAAAGTTTTTTTTTGTCGTTGTTGCCATTGGGATTTGGATTATTGTCAGATGATGGTCCTCCCAATTAAAATCGATTTCTTTCTTTCTTAATTTGTCACCTGCATGTTTCTGTAGATTCTGAAATTTTTGTTTGTTTGTTTATAGTTAAATTGCTTCATGAGTTGCTGTTAATTACCATGGCTGACTTGTTTTATATCTGATTTTTAATAAACCAGTGGTTTCTTTCTTTTTAGGACTTACCAGATTGTTGTATTGGCTATATCTAATGCTTGGGCAATAACTGATTAATTTTCTCTCTTTTTGCAACTTTTAAATGGCTTGTTTTTGGCCTTTTTTTTTTTTTTTTTTTTTAAAACAAACGCAGTCTTCACAGGTGAAACCCAGGGCTCAGTCCTAGAATTGACATTAGGGATTATTTTTTGTTCAAACAATCTTTCTAACAGGGTTAAAAAAAAAAATGTATGTAAAAAAAACTTGTAATTTATCTTCCTCAACCTTTCGTTGCTAATATGCTACTTAACAATTTGTATTTTTTCACCTAGATTACATTCTAGAACAATCAGAGGATGATACAAAGTCTCTCTTTGCCATTATCAAGGTGACCATTAGCAATTTGTCATGGCTATTGTACCTATTAATTTTACTTACCTTATGTAAACAATTGAAAAGATATTTATTTATCTATTTATTTTCTTCCATTTTGTTTCTTAGATCATCAATGACCTCATGCATTTTAAAGGTTCCAACAAGAATGAGTTTGACTCTCGTTGGAAGAGTTTCAATCTGGTTAAGAAATCTATGGAGAACAGAGTGAGTTATTGATCATTTTATATAGCACAGAAAAATGCTTCCCAATTCCAAGCACAGCAGAATTAAATTTGATGTGTTTTAAAATTGCTGCTACTGTTTTGTATTCTAGCTGCATGGAAAAAAACAACACATACGAGCACTACTCATAGACAGAGTTCTTCTACAACATGAGGTATTTTTTAAATAGCTATTAACTAAAAGCATTTCTGTGCTGTGCACTCTTGATTCACTTCTTATTTTTATATTATTTGTATTGAATTGAATTTATATTTTTTTTACATTTCTATTCATTTATTATGCATGTTTTCTATTTGAATAATGTGTTATGGAAAAAACTCTACTTTGTCTAACTTGAGAAAATGCTTCAATTGTTGAGTCAATTAGAATTTTCCTTTGGCAGATGCGTAAACTTTTAGTGGAAGGCTGTGAATACAAAACTGTTCACCAGGATCTTCTCAAAGACCTCCTGCGTCTGTCTACCAGCACCTATAGTCAAGTATACCAGAGTCCATAAATATTCTGTTTGTAATAATTACATCTTTATCCCACATGACAGTTCTAAATACATTGTTTGCCACCAGGTCCGCAGTAAAGCTCAAAGTGTTTTATTCACTGCTCTGGGAACTTATAACTTCTGCTGTCGAGACATTACTCCTCAAGTGCTGAAGCTATTGGAGCCAGCCCAGACCAGTGTCACCCAGCAACAGTTCAAGGTACATGTTAACTTTGAACTATACATTTTTACAGAGGTTATGTTTGTTTGTTTGTTTAAAATACATTTGCTTTATTTCTGTGTAGTGCAGATTTATTTGCGATGGCATCGGCATACACTTAGTGACCATTTAGCAATATTCTTAGGATGTGTTTCCAACTGTTAAAACTTATAGGTTGGTCTTCCAATAGTGCAGAAGTAGAAGATTGTTCTGGCAGCCATTTTATTCTTGTGATTTAAGCTTTAAGGACGTTTCAGTCATTAAGCCTTTAAAAGGTTTAAAAACAAATACAATTATTTTTTTAGAATTTGAAATGAACTGCTTAGACTGTGTTACAACGATAAAAACACGATAATGTCCTACATAAATAATAAACTCTAAAATTAAATATAGAGTTTATTATGTATGGAGGAAAAATAGCTTTTGCTTCTCTGGAATTTCAGGGTGCTCTCTACTGCCTATTGGGGAACCATGGAGGTGTTTGTCTGGCAAACCTGCATGACTGGGACTGCATTGCTTTGACATGGCCAGCTATGGTGCGCTCAGGCCTCAGTTCTGCCATGTCACTGGAGAAACCCTCTATTGTCAGGCTCTTTGATGACCTTGCAGATAAAGTCCTTCGACAGTATGAGACAATTGGAATTGACTTTACTGTAAGCAGCTACACTCAACTCAGTTTTCTAAAACAAGCAAAAAGTTGAGAAAATTCTGCTAATGTTGTCTTGTGAATTGCCCTGTCTGAGTTGTAGATGTCTGTGTTATGTTGGTGGGTCTGCAGGTACCCCAGAGCACGCTGGAACTTGGCCGCAAGATCATGGAGTCAGGTAACCCTGTTACTCACATGGATCCTCCATCAGAACAGGAGCTGGAGCAGGGACTTGCCTTGGAGCAAGGCAGAAATCTGGAGGCTGTGCGGTTAGTTCTCTCTCTTTCTCTCAAACTATCACTTACACACAAACATGCACATCATTTAATTAGAGTACATAATTATTATTTTTTTGTGCTTATTGATTCTCTGCAGAAAATATGAAAAGCTGGTGCACGATCTATTAGAATGCCTCAGTGACAGAGACCTGTAAGTTCCATGGAGTCCCAGTTATTACTCTTATATTGTTATAATGTTACATGGAGTCACATGATGAATGTGTTTTAATACGTCTCCTACATCTCTTTAAAGACCATGGAAGTTTGAGCACATGGCCACTGGCTTCCTGTCTTTGCTACTGAGAGATGATCATCCTCTTCCTGCCCCGGCTGTGCGCTTCTTTGTCCAGAGTCTCAATCATGATGCGCTTGTAGTGCGCAAGGTAGGTGTTCTCAGCAGCTAGTTTAAACTATTTTCATCACTTTTCTGTAGTTGCGTTTAAGTGCATTTGATCTGTTTCTACTTTCCTCTTTCACTTACAGGTGACAATATCTGCTGTAGCAGGAATACTCAAGCAGCTGAAGAGGCCCCGTGCCAAAGTAGCAGTCACACCCAGCGACATCAGTGAGTGAGAATTGCCAATGATTGAAGAACCACTACTCTCAGTAACATACAATGTATTTCTTACAGATATGTACAAAACACAGATTTATTTGCTATCCCAAGAGAAGGCAATAGAACAATATTTAATATTCTAGCACAGCTCAGTTTCTTTTGATAGGGACATGTAATGTTCAAAAATGTTTATCAACTGACAAGCAAGTTTAGGAGTTACAAAGGTTACAAGGCAGCAATCTTCTTCATTATATTTGAAAAATCCACTACCTCAGCAGATTACAGGCTGAACAATGACAAATATTCAAAATGTATATCCTGGGCACATATCCTTTTGTGAGGTGACCAGGTTCCCTGCCCGATTATCCAGGAGCTGATCTATTAGCTCTGATTAGATACAGGAATTAGGCTAATGGTGCTTGTGTTTTTCTATAGGTGGAGTGATTGAGCCAAAGGAACTGGTAGCTGGAGACAGGCCAGGAAATGACTGGCTTCAGTATCATGCTGACTGCTTACCTCGCACTCAGAAGGACTGGGACAATTTCCGCTTTGTGGAGAAGACTCACTGGGGTTACTACTGTTGGCCTAAGTAATGCACAGCTCACCAACTACATCTTATCATGAACTGTATATCTGTGGTACAGTTTTTTATTACAGTAAGCCTGAGCCTAACCTTTTCTTTTCCTCACTTTATATTCTGCAGGCAGTTGATGTTGTATGCTCCTCTGGATCAACAGCTAAATGACCTCAAGCAAGAGGAGATGAATGAGGTGCACATACTATTTCTTTCAGATAGCTCTATTTCCGAATGGAGAATAGGAGTACATCTCTGTTCACAAGCTTAACAAAAATGTTATTTTCCATTTTCAGAGTGAACAAATCATATACGACCACTTCTCTAATCCCATCTTCATCAATCAGCTCATTGAATTCTTGTCACTCGAGGACCGCAAAGGAAAAGACAAATTCAACCCACGTCGCTTCTGCCTCTTTAAGGTTTAAGTCTATTTGATGATCACATTTCCAAATGGACAATTAAAAATACAATTAAGTCAGAATGTCATAATAGGCTGTTTAAGCATATTGCTATGTGATTCATTTAACAGGGTCTATTTAGGAATTACAGTGATGCCTTCCTGCCAGTGCTTAAACCTCACATGGAACGTTTGGCTGGTGATTCCCATGAGAGTACTCAGCGGTGTGTGGCTGAGATCATTGCTGGCTTAGTGAGAGGCAGCAAGCATTGGAGCTTTACTAAGGTGAGAAATTAAAGAATAACATTAAAACATTGTGCAAAAGCAATACTCTTTTTGGTTTTCTGTTATGCCTTTCTTTCTTGTTTTTCTCATTTCCTTCTTCTTGAGTACAGGTGGAGGCCCTGTGGCAATTCCTGATTCCTTTGATGCGAAGAGCATTATCCAACATCACAGTGGAGACCTATGCTGACTGGGGCACATGTGTAGCTACAGCATGTGTATGTTGTACCTATTCATTACCTACTTCCTAATGTTTGATGTGTGGTGGCTTTTTAGTGTTGAAGTAAAGTCCAACAGACTGCTTTTTGGCCTTGTAGGAAAGCAGGGACCCACGGAAGCTTCACTGGCTGCTGGAGATGCTAATGGAATGTCCTCTTAGTGGAGAAGGGGGGTCCTTTGTAGATGCCTGGTAAGTAGGGACCAGAACTTTGAGTAGAGTTCTGAACTGCACTATATTAAACCTTATCTATTTCAAAAATTTGTTATGAATAAGGATAAAAAGATGAATGTCTGCTTCTTTCCACACTGAATATAACCAAGAAGAAGAGGAAATATGACTGACATTTGACAAAACTACAAACCTTCTCCTGTAGCCCATTGGCAGACAGAAGATTATCTTTACATGTTTTCCAATGTCAAAAACACAGTGTTTAAATAACTTTGGCATGCCATGAACTTTTTCTATAGTTACCTACATGTGGTATTTTCTATTATTCTTATTACAACATTCATAATGTAGCTTATAGACAGAAACAGTGGAAATGCCAAAATTAGTTTTTGCTTATGTCCTATTTATTCCTTAATATGTTATATGTGTACAAGATGCTAACGTTTACATTATTATGTAGTGATTCACACAATCCTGAGGACTGCAAAAGGTTATTGACAAAGTTGGTTGTTTTTCCCTTCTGTGCAGTCATCTGTATGTGCTACAGGGGGGTCTGGCTCAACAGGAGTGGAGAGTGCCAGAGCTGCTGCACAGGCTTCTGGCTTATTTGGAGCCCAAACTCACTCAGGTGTATAAGAACGTACGAGAGCGTATTGGCAGGTGAGAGGCAGACCAACTTTCTAAGTATGCATGTCCACAATGTACATATTTGATACACATTAATTGATGTCAGTTTGAAAAGATGCAGTTGGCTGTTGGTGTCAGTTCTACATTAGCCTTTGCAAATCAGGTCTCCCTTGACATAGGGAGAAAGTTGGGGGGAAAAGCCAACAACAAAAACTTGTAGAAGAAATAATAAAAAAAATAAATTTCCTTCCTCTCATGTGCTCATGTTGAACTATTGAACTTTTCTTTTGTCTAATGCCATTTTTCTCCTTTTTAAATGTCAACCCATCATTCCTCTGGTCTTGCAGTGTGCTGACGTACATTTTCATGATTGATGTCAGTCTGCCAAACACGCTACCCACAAAGTCCCCTCACATCACAGAGTTTACAGAAAGAATCATGGCTTGCTTGAGACCACTGCTGGAAGGTGAGGAGGAGATCCAGAACCATGTAGTGGAAGAAAATGGAGAGGGTGTACAGGACGAAAGAACTCAGGCCATCAAACTGCTCAAAACTGTACTGAAATGGCTGATGGCCAGCGCTGGGCGCTCCTTCACCACTCCAGTAGTTCAGCAGCTGCAGCTACTGCCTCTGCTTTTTAAGGTTGGTCTTATACTATCACTCTTCCTTATATTCACTCTAATCCATCTATCAGCAAAAAAGATGTAATGTAGAGTAACTGTATCTTGGTGGTGCACTGAATTAAGTGCAGCAGCTCTGCTCAGGGTTTAATTAAAAAGTGTTGTTTTGAGAAACAGCTCACAAGCTATACAAAATGTGTATCCAAAGTTGTGGCAGTAATAAGCCATGTTTAACCATTAACTTCTCATAAGATCTGTTTTTAAATTATCTCAAAGCAACAAATAAAATGTCTACTATGAAGTGGGAACTTAATTTGCAAGTACCAAAAGCAACATTATTTTAAACAATATTTTGCTTCTTGAAAATACAGTACAGTACATCAAACAGGCAAATTATCTTCTCTCTGAACGCCCTACTGTGCTTGTTGACTGTTTCTCTTGCATGTTCCTATTATGTAATTTTGTTCCCCTTTTGTATATAAATGTGTACAGATTGCTCCTGTTGAGAATGATGACAGCTATGATGAACTAAAGAGGGATGCAAAGACCTGTTTGTCTCTGATGTCCCAGGGCCTCCTCTATCCAGAGCAGATTCCTCTGGTACTCAAAGTGCTGAACGAAGTAAGTTTTATGCTGATGCAGGGGGCCATCATGAGCCATCAGCTGATTTATTCACTTTAGTTCATTTTTATGTATATTTGTTAATCACTACATTTATTTAGTCTTGTTTGGTGATACCATTTAGCTGGTTGTACTAAGTGCTGTACATGTTCAGATTGCAGGGAGCAGCTCATGGCATGCCCGCTATTCTGTGCTCACCTATCTACAAATAATGGTGTTCTACAACCTGTTCACAATGCTGAGCAATGAACAGGCAGTCCAAAATGTGCAAAAACTTGTCATCAGGCTACTGGAGGATGAACAGCTAGAGGTAAACAAAGTTGGAGCTACTTGTGCCTGTTAACACTTAATAAAATCCTTTACTCATTCCACTTCCATTTGCTATCTTCTTAGGTGAGAGAGATGGCTGCCACTACGCTAAGTGGTTTTCTGCAGTGTAACTTCTTAACCATGGACATCTCAATGCAGACTCATTTTGAGGCTCTATGCAAAACCAGACTGCCTAAGAAGAGGAAGAGAGACTTGGGCTCTGTTGTGGATACTATACCCTCAGTTGGTGAGCACTAAGTTTAATACTACTGTAGTTATAATATACCTATAAACAAGTGGTGTACACAAGTATAGATTAAGTTGAATGTTTCCAGATCTAGTGCGACGCCATGCCGGAGTGCTGGGTCTTAGTGCCTGCATTTTGTCCAGCCCTTATGATGTGCCCACCTGGATGCCCCAGTTGCTCATGGACCTCAGTGCCCACCTAAATGATACACAACCTATTGAGGTGAACTAGATTATAACTCTGTCCTGTTTTTTCTGAAGCTATCTTAGCATTTATTAATCCTTTTTTGTGTGTTTAACTTTTAGCTGACTGTGAAAAAGACTTTGACTAATTTTCGCCGGACTCACCACGACAACTGGCTGGAACACAAACAACAATTCACTGATGACCAGCTAGTGGTGCTCACAGACCTACTTGTGTCACCATGCTACTATGCCTAGACAGGTGAAACGGGTCTTTTTGGAAGGTTTTGTGATTTTGCTTTGGGTTTTTTTTTTTTTTTACTTGGGTATACTTCACTGTTTGTGGTTGAGAAAGCAGGTTTTATGAGGACATCCAATAAGAACAAATATAAGCATGGAAAACCTGAGTGATGCAATAACTTGAATTTGGAGATGCAGAGCAGGGGCTATTTGTGTATGTACTGTATGTATTTACCCACATTTTGCATTTTTACTATACTTAATATTTAAGGTTTATCTGTGCAGGGATGAATGGCCTGCAGTCTGTAATAATATTGTAAAGATTTTTTTTTTCCTGTATGTGTGGACATGAATGTGTGATGAAGGACTGACTGCCTGTGGATCTGATCTCCCATAACTTCCATTCTACGTTCACACTAGAGCTCAAAGTGGTCATTCATTTCTTTACACATCATACATACATTTTCTTAAGACAGTGTGAATCTGCTTAACCTTAATATCTATAACATGTGGCACTGTGATGTCAGTGTGTATAGTACATGGTACTTGAGACAAGCATTAAGAATTTTGTGAAAATGACTAACTGAGGAAGTCGTTCTCAGCATCTTTGTACTCTGAAGGAAGTTTATATGCAGGTATATTACATTTATTACCACTGAAGTTGCCACCGTGACTCCACAGAAAGCAATTTATATATATTGTGAGCCGCTGTTGTGCATTTTCATTCAGAGATTTGTTTTGTAGGTGACGTTAACGGCAAAAGCAGTTTTAAGTTTGTAGTTACTAGTGTTGGAGGGGATTGGTACTGATGGAGTGTCACTCTTCCCCATATACTGATCAGTTAGGGAGCATTATTTAGGGTAGCAGTCTACATTGTGGTCAAGAAACATTAGATGGAAGGCAAATCTAAAATGTGCACTTAAGCTAACAGTGTGAATGCAGTCCACTTTCAATCAGCAGCCTTTAGACGAATACTTTTTCGAAGGTTAAATGAAGTCTGAAGGTTGCCACTGAGAGCGATTCTGAGATCCCTCAGTATATGGTACTCTGTAAACCAGCATCACCACATAATTGACATAGCATTTTGTGTTACTGTAGTGTAATTGGTAATATAGCTCTATACAATCTGTGGGGATCTGACTCACATTTCTTGCATAAATCTCAGTTCACATGCCATCATCATTATTTTTTTTTCTTATTTTTGTATATATATTGTATGTGTATAAATACTTTACATATGCACATATCTATGCATAATCTTCATGTTACGTCTACTGGAATTTTTTTTTTTCTAGATTAAAACGAAGAGCTGGTCATGAGTGAGTGAAAACATTTTAAGTGCATGTTGGTGTGTGCGTGTGCATAGTTTGATGTTATTTTAGTGGCACTTGACTGGAGATCCTCACAGCATTCTCCATTTATACACACACTTTTTTCTTGTTCCATGCTGTACTCTAAGCCAGGCTGATCTAAAAGCTGTAGTGTCCTCTGGTCAGTTCATATACACAGCCATAAACCAGATTTTACATTACACCCCTTTAAGTCCAGATGGGAGTGAACCATAGATAGTCCTGTTCTGCATAATGGAATGTCCTTACTGGCAACACTGTGTAGCTTAGTGCCAAAACCGCAGTTGGGTTTTTATTTGTTTCTTTTTTTTTTTTTTAGATGTATGGTTTGCTTGTTTTACCGAAGCCAATAAATGTTTTTAACAAAAGCAAAATGGTGTATTTTTTTTTTTTAATGCCCAATGCCATAAGTGCTGTTAGATGTTTTATTAGATATTATGGGTTTTGGTCTCTTTTGTAAGTACAGTACATTTGTAATGTTCTTATGCTTTTTATATACATCCTTTGCATCTCCTGTCTTATCCTTCAAGCTGTAACATTTTTCCTCAACTAACCCCACCAAAACACTTCTACAGTGGTCTATATCACAATTACCTGTAAAATTCTTGACACACGTTTCCTTTTTGCGGGACTATAACTTATTTACTTAGTGATTTGACGTACCAGCAGAGAAACATTAAGATTCAATAAAATCTACAGGTTTAAGAATCTGCATTTATGTTGGAGAGACTTCATATAAAAGCTACTCATGTGCGTATGTGGATGAACCTCCAGTGTAAGAAAACACTGCATAGAGTTATAGGGATGAGCAGGTCACTCTGCAGCCTCCTGAAGAAGTTCCTTGACCCGGTGCTCCAAGGAGAACAAGTGTTCATCTGAATCTTCAGGCATCAGCTCCCTGAGTGCGTCAGCCAACTCAAATAAGTATTCTGTGTTTTTTCCACTGGGTCCAACAGACCTGAGGATCTGACGTGCAATATGTTCTAGAGGTGCTTCTCCGAGGTAGTTTGGGTTGTCACTGGAGCCAATGTATAGCAGTGTGTCCTGGATGGGCTCATGCTCCTCTTCTTTGGGATAAAATGTTACTGTCCTGACACGGTATCCACCTTTCTCTCTGTAGTCCAGATACTCCTTCACCTCGTTCTCCTTCCCTGAGGGGAGTTTGTAAGCGACACCCCAGACGCAGCCCTGTCAGCAACAATGACAAGACTTTATGTTGTGTATAAGTATAGAATTCCCACATTGTCCTTGGGTCATTTGCTATAATAAAGTATGTGGCTACCCATGTTTAAGCATTTTACACACTTTTCATAAGTTGGAAGCACAACTGCAGAATATCATTGTATATTAAAGCATGAAGATGCATTAACAGCAATGCCCTTGTGCACAATGTAAAATGGCATAGAGACATGCTAAGGATGTATTGCAAAAAAAAAAAAGGCTTGACCTTAACTCTATACCTTTTAGATTAAGTGTAAATATGACTTTATTCTTCATCGTCACACATCAGTCCCTGACCTTACTCTTGAGACGATGAGTACAAGTTCATACAGCCAAACACTACAAACCAGTGAACGAGCTATACTGGGCGCTTTCCTCCCAGACTACTGGACGATGACATCACAGGAAAAAAGGAATAAATCTGAATTGGGATCTTTAACAGGGATTTATGGGTTTAATAATAAGTATATTAATACTTTTGGTCGAACATTGTATTTACCTGGGGGTCTTCAACTAACGTCACCACGCGTCCAGGCTGAAAATCAACAAGGGGACAACAGTTTTAACAAGAAAAAGCGCTTATTTTATAATAGTAAGATTAATCCGGCTATTTATTGTGAATTTAAATGACAGTTAATACGGAGAAGGATACGGTGCACGTTACATTTCCGGGAACTCCGCGGTGATCGGTGCTGCCCTGCCAGAAGCGGCGACTGAATCCTTTCACATAACCGACTCGCTTCTCCTCGAACGGAAAGTCAACTTTCCAGATGAGCGAGCCGTAGCCGAAAACCCACATGTCTGTGAAAGCGGCCAGTTTCCATTAAACTCAGCACTTAACCGCGTAAATAACCGGAGTTTATCAAATAAAACGATTATTGCCGAAAATCAAAACGGTGACAATTGAAGCGTCCTGCAATCGAAATTGTCACCCGACGTTCAATACGGAAGTGACGTCTTCAGAACGCGTCACCAATACCGTGTAATTATACACGTATATATTTCTTTTGTCCAAAAGAGGGCGCTGTTTATTAAACACGCGTTTTTGTTTGTCTTCGATTTGGTTTTAAGGCGAGCTGCAGACTCAAAGTCTAAACACACAGCACACCCACTCTAGCGTTATAAATCAGCTATCAGTATATTGCTTACATAACTACACTCCCGAACAGCACACACACACACGATCCATTACAGTATGTCGGAGACCCACCTGCGTCTATTAGTTAATTTTACGTCTGAACGTTGACATGGTTCTACCTGAAATGGTCTGTCCACCACAACATCTTCACAGTTCTCTATACATTAGACCAGTGTTTCAAAGTGTTTGGTCTATGAAATAATTTATTATTCTGGATTGATTTTACAGTTTTGTTAAAAAAATAATTTTTCATTATTATTAGCAGCTATTTATAATTCAGTTCTTAAAATCACTGGCCAATTAAGCTGGTCGATGTCAAAACGCAAATCATAATGATATAGCACATTTCTTGCACAACTGTTTACATAAAAATAGCGAAAAATATTTTTATTTCCTGATTACAGTGAATGCTGACTGCAAAACACTGGAGATTCCCGTTTTTCTTGCCAAGTTATAATTTAACATGGCTTCATTGGCGTCTGTTACTGCAAAAAGAGCAACATTTTCACTTCCAAGCCATGTGTGAAAGAGAATTTTCTTTTCCTGCTCTACACATTTCTTTACTAAAACTAAAGAAACAGGTTTTTAAAAACAACACAGCTTCTGTTTTAGCTCTTATTATTGTACTATTTGCTTTCTAACGAAATAAACAACTAAAAGTAAAAGTATGAAACAAGCATAAGGTGTGGGGGAAATAGTAAAAAAATTTACTCAGCAAACAATGGTAGTGTCAAATTACAAATGATAGTGTTCTTGTGCATGATCAGTTAACTACAAAAATATACTCTAAATGCCGAAGAAAATGCTAGAAGTATTTAAGAGACAGTACCAAAATATTTCCTTGTCAGAAAATACAGTCTGCCATTAAAACAGGTACAGATCTTCATACAATTATATATTAAACATTTAACTACAATATTTTAAAATTACATTCCTAAATTACATAATGCATAACTGGCTTTTTTTTTATTTAAAAACTGACATTAAAAAAAGATTAGAAACCAAGCCCCTTAGAAAGTCATAACCCCCAGAAATGACAGCATGTGTGTTACACAGTAGTGAAAAAGTACCGACAGATTGACTATAGTTCTTTTTTTTTTGTCTGGACGGAGGGGAAAAGGCATTACTTCTAAGCTTAGAGTACTCTGAATTTATCTGATAAACACGTTTTTTTCAGCACTTTGTCAGCATAATTTGAGCACTTAACTACAAACATAGGGATTCAAAGTTATGTCCAGTATCTACTGCCATGTTTTCCCTTGTGTGACACATCATTGCTTTAGATTTCCAAGTCTTCAATTACATATAAAAAATCACAAAATAAAAATACATTTAAAAAAATCGGAGAGAAAGAAAAATGCCCCCGCCGCCATGCCTTTGCTCCTTGGCTATTGGATGATGCAGCTGCAGCTCACAGGAAGGCAAGGGGCATGCTGAAAGCTGGAGTCTGAGGGCAGGTTTATGGTTGTTATGGATACAGTGGTTGGTCTTGGCAGGCACAAGCGGTTCCCCTCTCCCTCAAAACCCCATAACTGGACCCTGTAACAATTTATCTTTAGGGCTTCACATGGTTCAGTAGTGATGCTAGCAGTAGTGTTCAGGTCTTCAACAAGGCCAGCGTGGACATTTCAGGCACCAGGTTTCAAAAGATCGATCTGTACATACGGGGTAAAAAAAAAAGAAAAAAAAAAAAAAGGTGACAAACTACAACAACAAAAAAGCATGTTTAAAACCAAGCAGACACTTACCTCTTTTTTTTTTTTTTTTTTACAGCATCCTGCCTGGTGTTGACTTGGTCTTTACACTGTTTTCCAAAAACACCCTGTAAGAAAAAATAATATTAATTAGGAAGAGTCCTGTGAAACCGCGATGTAGTGTATGACTCAAACACTCACTTATATACACTCACATCTGATCATCTTCTAGAGACTTCTGGATCTCTTGAAGTACATCTGTGATGGGCACAAACGTCAATAATGACCACATAACACTTACTGAAATCCATATACTGAACATTTATGTAACATGTATGTAACAGTTTTGGGACTCTGCAGACATATGTAAGTTTGTTATGGATCATGCACACACACATTATGATTTTGCAGACATAGGGATGACGAGGTCACTAATGCATAATTATTGCACATCAAACTTTATAAAAACATACAGCAAGCAACATGAAACCAGCTGAAATTTTTTCCTAATGCTGATTTAATCCTGGGCAACCAATATTTCCATGGCCATCTTTGCCAGTTACTAGGAACTAATATGGCCACTGGTTAGTGATGTACTCACTCTCATCGTTCAGCAAAGCATGCTCCATTACTTGTCTAGAGGAATTCTCTGGAATATACAAGCATTTGTGTCAGTTCAGCAAAAGCATGCCAGCATATGAGAAAACACTTAAGCAAGGAAGACAATTTTGGGGTTATGGTTTCTTTTTTCTTGAAAGCATGCCATTTAAGGGGAAAATGTCAATCATTTTGCTTACACTAATCCATTAAGGATAAGGCTACTGGAGTGATGGATCTTTTTTTTCCTGTGAGAAATTTAGCCAATGCTGAAATCATAGGCTTGTAATTTGTACTGCCATTCTTTAACAAATATATAAACAATATATTTTGTTCATATATTCATTCATGCTATTCAAAATCCCTTCTTAAGGCATCAAACCTGATTATATGTAAAAGCCACTTTCTTGGCTGCTACCAAAAAGCTGAATTCAGCTTTGGTAAAAACGAGGTCACAGAAAAGAAAAGAAAAAACGATGAAACACGATCACTCCAGCTGTGCCTAAATCTATAGCCAAACAAGTACAACTTTACAAAATCACTGGATTTGTTAAAAGATACGAGTTAGAGAAGAATTACACAAACTTCTGAAACAAATAAAGGTAAGTGAGGCACTGACACATGCATGTTTAGTATCTTATGCAATGTTTTTTAGAATTAACATTCAAATTGTTTAGATCCTGGAACTCTTACCATACTTTTCACCATTCCTGCTATAGTTTCTGGAAATAAAGATGCAAAAAATTATTGCTGACAACAAAAACCAAGAAGTCATGGTATTTATAATTATGTCTCATGAAGAGTTAAGCTGAACTGATTCTGCAGCTTGTTATTGAGCCAATGTCAATATTAGTTGAGTCAACAATTTACCTGTGTTCTGTGTTTGCTCCATCAGGCTGGTCTCTGTGAGACTGACTTGGTTGTGATGTGGGTCTTGTTTGGGAAGGAGCCTCCACCAAACACTGTGGCTCCACTACCCAGCGTGCAGAAAGGGAGAAACGCTCAAACTCGGATGGAGAGATCAGGTAGAGTCCTAAAAAAACAATATAGTAACAGTTGTTTTGCAGTTTACAGCGCAAGAAATAATTTGTTAGTTCGTTGGTGCGTTACTGTATGAGCCCAAAACCTACCCTGACCATACTTGGTGAAGACACAAGATGCGATTCCGCTGACATCCTCTTTTCGGATGCAGGGGTAGTGCACCTGCATTTTGATTGATGGCAAAGAGATGACATGTAGCTCGCCCTGGTTGGTCAACACAACCAAGCTGCTTTCACCATAGTCCTCCACACGGCTACTGCCAAACCAGGCCACACCTACTCGACGCACCCGCGAACCATCAACTGCTGTCAGTTTAAGCTTCGCCTTACTGCTCACTTTAGGCAATGCGAATAGCTATAGACAAAGACAAAGTGTTACATTCTATACATTCTTTTTTACATTAAACAAACAACAGGCCATTTAAAGCATTATTACGCTTCTGCCAGAACCTGTAGCGTTCACCTTCAGTTTTTTCTGCAATTTTTACTGATTAAAAAAATGACACAGTAATTTAAATCATTTAAATAATAGTTTCATGCAGGATTCTAAATGCTCAAATCTTTAAAAAAATTTTGGTAATTAAAAAAAAAAAGTAAAATGTCCACACAGAAGCATTTGAATACTTAAAAAATATATGTTATTTGCTCTTCTTCCAAAAAAAATGTGCATCAACAATTTAAGGGTAAGAGTTAAGGTACATAAATGTATTTAGCATAAATGATCAGCTCCATTCAGACCTTTAACTGTTCCTCTGAGATGACAAGAAGTTGGTGGGATCCCTGCATATCAGGGCTACGGGAAAGATCATGTGCAACTTCTAGAGGTTCAGGTAACGGGGCTCCCCTTCCGTCCAAAACCGCCAGGCCCACAACTGGAGCCCGATGCATCAGCTGGATCTCTTTAGCTAAAAAGGAAAATGCAAGACAAATATTCAATGAGAAGGATCAATCACTCCCAAATATTTCTTTTTATTGAGAAATATTTAAAAAATGTCTAGAATATCATTGCATTTGTATGTGTGCAAATGCAATGTATGTGTGTTTTACCTGCATGAGCAATCACTTGGTCATCCATTCTCCGCTCTACAGGAGGAAGCCGAAGCATATAGGCAAAGACAGCACCACCATTGGTTCCTGCCCATAGGGAGGGTGTGCTGTGAGAACCTGTAACAAAGATTGCCATTACTAAATATGGAAAAGATTTAGTAGTTCAATTCAAACCATACTGCAATTAAAAAAAAAAAAAAAGAAAGAAAAAATTTTATGATCATCATTATCATCCCACTTACTGTCACTAAGGAATGTGTCGGCAAAACAGAGAGTTCTAACAAGACCAGTGAAAGAGTCGTCAGCAGAGCGAGCTTCAATTTTCCTCTGTACTGGGGCCAGTTCCATTTCATGCAAAGCTTCTGCTTCCAGTCGTGCATTTATTTCCTGCAACTGATTTGTATGTGCCACAAACAGGAATTATAAAAGTAACAATACGGGTTAACAAAATATACTGGGTAAAATTAAACAGCACAGCTATAAAGCTGAAAGAGACAACAGGCAGAGAAAGCTACCTTGGCTGCGTTGTTAGTGTGATGTTTGTGCATGGAGACTCGGCTGCGTCGGATTCGGCGAAAAGATTGGCGCAGAGACTTCTTAATAGATTTCACTCTAGATAATGGTCCTTCCAGGGCCACCTGGTCACTGGGGTTAAGAGTGCACCTACAGAAAGAAATATGAATGTCAATGAAAAAAATTATATTTATTTATTTATTTATATATATATATATATATATATATATATATATATATATATATATATATATATATATATATATATATATATATATATATGTACTAATATTTATTATACATATTATATATTATATTACATATTTTTTATGCTGCTATAAGAAGTAAAAAACAACAGTATAATGATTGCAATAAATCAGTATCATAATAATAATACATTTGTCTAAACCCTTTTTTACTTCTAATAAGCAATGCCAAGCCAAGGTTAACAATCACAATATCCTGGAATTTATTACATATATAAGTAGCTAAAAAGCAGTAAGCATTAATTGTACATTATAATTACAGAGTAGGTTTCCAATAATCTATTGTAATACTTCTCATGGCTAATTCAAGAATACTAAAGCTTTAAACCTATATAAATATCTTACTTGACCAGGACATTATTCTTCTGTTGGTAGTCATAGACACCAAAGCCATGGCTAGTCCCAAAGGCCACCAGCTTCCACTCTGAATGCAAAGCGATTGCTGTGACCACAGCAGGTGGTTGACACTGCACCAGTGCAAAGGGCTGGAAGCCTGGGGGAAAGATGACTGGTTCATCCCGGAGATCCAGACGTGCCTGGCCCTTCCAGCGGAAACCTTCCTGTCCCTGCAGCAGGTCCACTACTGTGGCCTCCACTGTCTGTTCAGCTGCTTCATCATTCATCTCCAGCACGAGAATCTACAACAAAATCAGTTACATAAGTTACAGGAGCCATATCATTATAAAACCTCAAAATTAATGTATTGATCAGGAGTACCAAAGATCCCATATTCAAATGGGCAGGGCACAAGACTTTGTATTGTTTGGCAATTATAGATATTATATATATATATATGTGTTCAATTTTGAGTAACGTGAATGTACACACAATGTCTTCTACTGTTTGTTTATAAAATGAAATAAACAAACAAATAGACTGGTACTACAAAATACATTTAAACCAAAACAAACTGTAAACTACATAGTCAAAACTAAAGATAAATATTTTTGCACCTATATGAAAACTTACCTGTCCTGCTGTCCCTGCCACATTCAGGTAACCACTATATTTACACAGATGAATCTTCTGAATGCCAAGTCGAGGGTCATCACTGTATGGGTCAAAGCAGCCCACCTTAAAAGAATAAAATATACAATTATTATGTCAAGTTACCAATACATAAACTGTACACAATGGTCACAACACAATACATATAGTCATTCGATGCAGACCTTGCGAAAGGGTGGCCACTCGCCCTCAGTGCCCTGGTTCATGTTGTCATTGGGGTCAGCATCAGTGTGGAAAACTGCAGCTGTGCTCAGTTTGTATATGGGGTAGAGACAGACTCCTGAGGCATCCCAGAAACGCACCGTTCCATCCTCATGCCTACATAGAGGAAAAGAGAACTCCAGATTTCAACATGCTCCACACAGTACACTACACATTTCACATGTTGGTCAGTTGTTCATACTTCAATATTTTACGACGAGTGTGTTGATTGTGGTGTGCAGTTTAAAATTACTCCATCTGACAGTTTAATGATGCACACTTGTTAGACAAAATAGTGTCCTGTTAATAAAGAAAAGTCTGCTGACAAATAATTTTTATGTAAATTAGAAAAACTGCAAAGTTTTAAATCTTTTTGCCAATTTTAATCAATATGGGTTTTCTGTTGGCCAGTAACAGAATTCTGCACACTGTAAAGAAAACCTGAGCGCAGGCGAACCTTTTTGTTTTTGGAATCTCATAGAAGCAAAAAGTCAAAACTGGATGGGATTTCCTAGGCTTATGCTGAATGTGTTCATTTAGAACATATTTTACGCAATATATCAGCAATGCACAATGCAGAAAGGACAAAAAATATGACCTGGTGGTCACTCACCCAGTCAGCAAAAGGTCTCTCTGTGGGGGGTCTGGAGCAAGGTTTTGTCCTCCATTTATTGGCCAAGGCTAAAAAGAAAGAAATAGAACATTTTTACAATGAAAAGTGAAACTAAATTATCTACCTTAAAACAAAGAATATGTACGCAATTTGATCATTTTTGCCAATGCTAAACCGAACATTTTATATAGAAGTGAACTGTGCCTATGTTTATATAGTGGGTGTTGTAAATACTGTGTGCCTCTACACCTTTTGACCCACTCTTTGATTTATAAGTAAATACAGCCACTTATACTTTCTGCACTATATATAGTGCATAGTTTGTGTTTGGAAGTAAAGTGTTGTAGCAGGTAGTTATACCAGTGTCTTGTGAACCAAATACCTTTTTTGAATAGCTTGTGTTTTGCAGTTTGCCAGCAGCGTGCACCCTCTCCCACAGTTTAAGTGGAATTGAAGAGACGTGGTGAGAGCAGGTTATTGCTGAACAATGCAGAGGCACTAGATATGGGGTCTGGAACACAGGCCAGCCCTCAGTCAGCAGATCCACCACCACCAGCTCCTCCTCCACCAACACTACCAAAGCAATTGGGTCCCCTGCAGAACACAGACATTCACATGCGTTACAGACAAACACACCGAATTCTGACGTCAATATGTTTAAACATATTAGGGAGTATTAGCATTATATGTGCAAAGTGTCTCTCAGTTACAACATGCCCCTGCCTTTTTGGTGCTCTCCTTCTCTGATGACAAAAAAGTCGATAATACGGGAGGTGAAGTCCAGGGCTACATGAGTCTTGCTGTGGATGACAGAGATGCAGTGGCGATCTCCATAGCTGGCCCTTGGCATGCCACCACTAAAAATGAGGAACGGGGGCCTGGGAGCAGTAAAAAAAAGAAAATGCTACCTATAAAAATAAATAATAAACAACAAATCTAGGCTTAAATATATGACTCTTTGGTGTTCTCTTCACCATATTGCTGCTACATTACACAATATTTTTCTGCTGAACTAGTGTTCTTACACAACACTGGTGTTATCCTATTGAGTTAACAAGTACTGTCTTGTGTATTTATTGTCCTGAACTAGTCTCACAGTAGTCATGTGTACTGCACCTGTATTGCACCATGTTCCTGGACAAACAATGTTTTGTATAAACTGTACATAGAGGAATGACAAAATAACCCACCTGAAAAATATGGTATTACCTTTTGAAAACTGAGTAAATAAAAATAGGCTAAAGAACAATAATACAAAAAACTCTTCCATTTAGACCTACTTTGTAACTCATTTCAAAGGGCAAAATATAAATGTCTGCACCGGGTTAAAAATTAACCAGCAATGATGAGTCACACTGGAACATTCTGGTTAATGACATTGCAAGCAAACACACCTGTCCCAGGTTCACTAAAATTTCACACCAACCCCTCAAGGACACAGACACACACAGAGATACTGACCCTTGTCTTGTGGATAGCTGTAAAATTTTGGAAATCGCCTTGCATGGGAAGGATCCTAAAATCAGCAAAAACAATAACTCAGTACATGGTGAGACAAGAACAGGCAATGAGATTCTTAAAACACCCCAAAATAATACTGAATACCACAATCTGGTTGTATGCTCAAATCTGATCAGAAGGTGTGCATTTTTTGGTATTACAGCACAAAATTTCAGGCTGAAATCACTTTATCAAATTCTGTAGTAACAGTTACCATATGGTGTTTCCTGTTTTTCTGGTTCAGTCTGTGGGTCCTCGCCAGTTACTGTCCAGTGGCAATAACTGCCATCATTATGGGAACTTAGAATGATTCCTCCATCCTCCATCCACCACACACTTTCCAGCTGCTGCAGAGGGAACAAAAAAGAAGAACTATTGTGAGGAAGTTCTAAAAAAGTACCACATTACTAATCTGCAGTTGATTATACACTTTTCCTCAGTAGATGTATTTAGGAAAAATAATTTAAACAAACACTTCTACTACAAAACATACTGTGACAACATAGTGTGTTTTATTAGAACTGAGCATGACTGGTCAAGGAAATAATGTATATTTCTGTCTGGATATATTAACAAATTCCTATTTCTGACACCAGCATAAAGAAATACCTGTGTGCCCAAGAAGTGTTGAATGGCACATCGACGATCCAGGTCCCACAGAACCATCAGGCCTCGGCTGTAGCCTATTAACACCTGACGTGGGTTGAGAGGATTCTCCTGCAGGGCTTCTACACACTCCAGGTTTCTGCGGCCCACATATTCTTCTGGAACTCTAAAAAGAGCATCAACAGAAAAAGGTGACTGATGAAGATAGCACAATGAATAGACCAGGTTTTTATTGTAAGGTATGCAAACTATTTTAAAAATCTCAGTCACGTATCAGCCAAAGTCAAATCAGAGCATAAACACAGCAAAGACAGGAGACTCCGAAATAAAAAGATCCAATAACCCAGTATAAGATAAGCTTTAGTAAGTAATTTATAAATAGTATATAAAAATCTGGAAAACAAAAAACATCACAGGAAACGGCCAAAAATTCCCAAAAGCAAACTAGCAGCATGCCAGGAAACGTCCAATACTACACTGGCCAGGACCCAACCACGCCTAAATGGTTGCGAGGCAGAGTGGCCTACACCAGGCAGACAACTGTAACTCCAGCATTATCCTAACAAATACAGCAAAATATGGTATATTCACCATATTAGAATAATCAGCAAATTAGTGCATTTTGTAGGAATGTTACAGCAAGAAACTCACCAAGCTGTTAGAAATAAGAGGGAATTAGGAATCAAAGTTGTACTCCACCTGCTTTGAATGTCCTCCATGCTGATATTGTTCTCCTCCAGCTCCCTAAATCCAGGTACTTCCACCACAAATACATGGCCTCCCTCAGTGCCCAGCAAAAGCAGCTCACCTGAAGAGTGGGCCAGGACGGCAGTTACCCGTGTTACACTAGGAATGGCGCTGCCATAAAAACAGCACAGACAGCAAAATTAGTGTACATTGTTGAAACTTTAAGCTTTAGACTTACCAAATTTATATCTTAAAGTGATCTTACATACATTAGTAACTAATAATTTTCTCCACAACCGTTACATAGCGTAATGAGTCATGATGGCACGGCATCACATGCAATTACAAAGAACATGTTAGTCATTATGTCTGACTAAAAGGAAATTATGTTCACAGAGACCATATAGTCTAGCAGCAGATTACATGTAGGAGTGTATGAGTTAGTATATTTCATGTAGAAATATATGTCTCATAGGTCAGTGTGTACTTAGACCAAATATATATATATATTTAAAGAAATCACCACCACATGATAAAGAATTCCAGACTGACTCACCCAGGCGGGCCAGTGAGTGTAAAACGACCAATTTCCAGCAGCTCTGACACGCCCTTGTGTGCTCGAAGTGTCCACATGTGTAGACTATTGTCATCAAGTAATGTCACCAGCTCAACCTGTAAACAAAAGAAGGTGGTATTGGAGTAACTGAAAGCAAAACACACAAATATCCTGCCTGTGAATAGCGAGGGGTCACTGAAGTTTTCAATTCTCTGAAAATGTTGACAGTCGTAGCTGACAGCTGGCTGTAGTTTAAATCAGGTTTAATGTATTCTTTGTAACAATTGTCATTTCTAACAATAACAGTTAACAGACCAGTAAACGCCACAATAATTTAAGTCTAATAAGCTGTTTTTTTGTGCCTTATTAAGTTCAATTTGAGAAAGATGGGAAAACAAAAGAAATGTAAATAGCTACTATTTAAGTAGTGAAACCGAATCACAAATCATTCAGTCATTCTTCTCAAACTGCTGTGGTGTAAACAGTTATCAGTGCAGAAAGTTTTCTTCTTTTCATGACTAATTACATGTGAATCACTGAGCTAAAAAAAAAAAAATACACCTAGTTTGACTAATGTGAGAAATTAAACACTTTAGGGCATGTTGTTATTCGATCTCACCCCCCCCTTCAATGGATATGGCCTTTTATGGCTTAACATTTCACATGCAAATATTTATAATACAATTCGGTAGTGATACATGTTTCACACACAAACCCTGTGCTTTCCCAGACATTCCTCAGTGAAATTCACCCTTCTGCTGTGCATGTCAGTTGGAAAGAAATACATAATTTGCAAACATACCTGGTGTGGGAGAAAGTGCACCTGTGTAACTGCAGCATTTTCATCATGCAGACCCATAAACTCAACTCCTGGGGCTCCATAGCTGAGTGACAGTTAAGGGAAACAAATCCTTAAGCAAAGCACCTCCATGTCAGAAGGCTAGGGATCTTAAAACAATAATAAACAGACAAGGATTCAGCAAGCTTTTAAACAGGCTGAAGAAAGTCGGTTTAATCTACAAAATAACAATTTGAGATTACCAATTATGTACCTTGGTGTTTATAGGTAAGCAAAAGCACACAAACAAGGGATACACTAAATGGAAAATAATTACAATTTTGCAAATGTATAAACCTGGCTTCAGATCAATAACAGTCAACCATTACGCAATTCTGTGGAAAGAATACATATACACACCCCTTTGAAGAAGACAGCAATCATGGGTGTGTCGTGAGATGAGAAAACAGAAATGGTTGACAAAAAATTATAAAAACCTCTATTTAACATACTTTTCAAGGTTTCCAGGAAGAGGAAACCTGACACAGTAAAGCATAACAGCCTGATATTTTCTTCTCTGATCTAACTTCACAACACTTTCCTATTCCCATTTAGTATTAAGGATACAGTTTGATGGCTCCGGATCTGGTGCCAATGCCCAGGAGTCCAAGGCTGGGACTGAAGCCCAGTGCACTTGGTTGGTGGGGGAAGCCATGCTCTACAGTCTAGACACAGTAGGAAGGAAGAAAAAAAAAAAAAACATTTTTCAATTGATATTTACAGCTACATCGTGTCAAAGTCTGGTGTGCCAGTCTCAATCTTATCGCCTTATTTGATATGTGATAAAAGAGTAACTGCAAGAGTGAAAGAGAAAGTTACTGGGACTGTGGTGAGATATATTGTATGGTTTAGAGACAGAGGCACTGACAAAAAGACAGGAGGCAGAGCCGGAGGTGGCAGGAGTTGAGATTTTCATTGGGAGTGTCGAGGATGGACAGGATTAGAAACAAGTTTGTTAGAGGGACCACGCAGATAGTATGTTTTGGAGACAAGGTGAGGGAGGCGAGATTGAGATGGTTTGGACAGGTGCAGAGGAGGGACATAGGGTATATCGGTAAGAGAATGCTGAGGATAGAGTCACCAGGAAGAAGGAAAAGAAGAAGACCACGGAGGAGGTTTATGGATGTGGTGAGGGAAGACATGCAGGTAATTGGGTTGAAAGAGGCAGATGTAGAGGACAGAGGGGTATGGAGAAGGATGATCCGCTGTAGCAACCCCTAATAGGAGTAGCCGAAAGAAGAAGATCTGTCTTAATCACCTTATTAAACTGGTAGAGCTCCTGTTTGAGTTTGTCCCTCTGAGAGTCATGCCCATGTCGCCGGAACCTCTTCATCCTCCCCGGGACGAGCTAGGGCCTCACACTGCCCTCTCTCTCTCTTTCTCTCTCTCCGTGTTCCTCTCTGCTGCCTATACACACCAGAATAGAGAAACACAGAAACAACATGAGACAATTAATAGGAAATACTATGACCGTCACGGATTTCCCCTAACAGAAAAAAACTCAGGTAACTACCAAATAAATTTTAGACCTTTATTAGCATTTGGAGCAGAAAAGGGAAAAAAAATATTATGCACCGAACAAAAGTAAAGGGCATTTGTTGGTTATAAGAGGGACAGAAATTCCACAGAAGGGGCCACAGGTTGTTGACTGAAACCCACCCACCCCCTTTCAGTCTCTCACTCTCGGCTCAGTCTCACAGAACAGGAGGGGTTGGAGGTCATTTCGGTCTTAACTGAAGCACCTATTGTTCTCCAGAGGCATGAAGTACCGCCTCCCATACAAACAGCAGCTGATGAAAACACCTGTTGCACTGAAACCATTGGAAGAGAGGCCTGTTTCTAAAGAAAGCAGAGACTAGGCCCATCTGCTTTTCCTTTGATTCCATCATTCAGAGACTAAACAAAATGTTACTTGGACTTGTCAACAGAACATTGACTTTTTACTCTGAGTACTATATGTTACTATTTTTTTTTTTAATTGTACCAAACTAAAAAAAAGCCTGCCTGAAATCACAACAAAAAGCAGCAAATTATGCAACGGACTATATAATTATAAAACAAAAAATTATAACGCTGTTTACAAAATCTATTTTCCTGGAGTTGCTTTGTGTACTTCTATTAAAATAAGCAATGATACATCCAATGATACCAATACAAACCATGTGGCTAAATTAAATGGTTATTCCTGTAAGGTGAGCAGAATGATCAGATAGTTAGGAAAGAGGAAGCATTATCCACACCTTCTTTTTTCCAGGTGACTCAGCTGCTCAGCCACATGATTTTACAGTTATTTGCATTATTAGTTAAACACATTTAGTCATCCTTAAGCATGTGTCTACTCCTAGTTCCTGCACTACATCCTCATTCAGTACTGGGGGCAGAATCAGAAGTGGGTGATGGGCCCTGAAAGAGCGAGCCAGGCATAAAGGGCCTTCATGAACCTTGGTAGACAATGACAGAGTGGGAGGTCTTCTACTTAAGAATAAGCTCAGCCTCTAAAGGAATTTTATAAAGCATGGAGTAAAAGACCTAAAGCAGAAGCTGGACAACAACAAAAAAAGAAACTAAATCTTGGGATAAAAGAACATACTGTTGAAGACAAAAATCTTCTTTTATCATTAAAGCTCTGCATTGGATTTCCCAAACCTGTACACTTATCTGTACATCTTTATAACTGCATCTAAGCCTGGAGGTATTTACTAATGCTTGGCATTCATGTAGGAGGAAAGCTAAATCAGTGGCAGCAATCTCAGCCATGCAGGGAAAACTAATTACTTGGTATGTTAGTATAGCAGTAGCTGAATAAACTCAAGTTTGTGCCACATACAGGGGTGCTAACATTATTTAGCAAAAAATAAATAAAAAATAAAAACAAGCAGGCAGGGAGAAAACCCAGAATTTGACCAGAAAAGACTAATCATATGTCAGTAAAGAGGAGGTTTCATGCCCAGTATAAAAAGGAGGTTTGTAATTGTAACTGACTATGAGTGAAAATGCTTACACAGCATTTACAGTTTGTTGGTTCTTTTGTACAGAATATAGGGGTAACTTTCTTTATTTTCTGATGTGTGCCAAGCAACTGTAAAAAAAGGCATCTGAAGGTGTTCACCAATTTACAAAAACAAACTTCGTTTTTTCACCAACAACAGAAGACCGCAGTCCTGCCTTCTTGTTTTTCACAAGACTGATGCACAATTCACAGGTCAAAGCTCATTTAGATAAGATTGGCATTAAACAGAAGTGAGAACTACCAAAAGCAAATGCACAGCCTTTATGTCCCAGATAAGGCAATACATCTTTATTTTAGATTTAAACTGATCTAAGGTAAACACTGGTCAAACATTAATTTAACATTTAAAAACAGAACTAAATATCATGACTGCAATTATACCCGTGAAATAACTTTTATAATTCTATAAATTATTCTATAAATAATTTTACTACAAAACACACTAAAAACAAGCAAATGAAAGACCTTAAATAACTCTCTATATATTTTAATCCACAAAACATGAATCATAGCCATGTGGAGAAAAAAGAACTTTGTGTAAACTAGACCCATCCCAACTTTACTGCTTTGTGCTAAAAACAAGCCCTATTTATTTAGTGAAGACCAAAGACGACCACCTAACCATTACTGCTGATTATTATTATTATTAGTTATACAGTTTCCATTACAATTCAGGGCTGCTGGTACACAAAATACCTGAGCAATCCTGACATTCAGAATCAAATATTGAATGTATGACAAGATAATAGAATTTTATAAAACTGTGAGTGACTAAAGGAAGTGTTTTAATGTGAACAGAGGTGTTACTTCACAGGGCTTACAAAGTATTGACTGTCCCCTACAATACTGACATCACTGCATTCTTGGCATACTACAGCACTGAAGCACTACAAGGAAATAAACTGCGAATTGCTCACAATAACGTTGATCTAATATAAGGACAATACTGAATCTGTCACAACATGAAAAGTGATGTCTTTCCAAACCTCAAACTTTACTTCCGCCAAATGCACATGAAGCTCCACATTTTCACATATCTCACCTGTTAGTATCATCAATGTCTACAAATCCCATTACAAGATTTATTGCTCAATTTGTTGTTCAATGGTTCTTCCTGCCTCAATGGTTCACATTCATAAGTCAACCACATTTTTGGTGAAAGCACAGACAACTTTCATGAAAAGACCTGCATAAGCATTTTTTTATAATGTATAATCTGCACAATCTTCATGCACCACTATCAACAAAGAAAAACAAACTCCCACAGCAAAAACTACAATTAAAATAATAAAAATAATTTCTCATCCAGTCTTTACTGCTTCTCTAGCTGTTTATAAACTACAATATAGAACAGACTAGTCAACACAATGACTTCCTTATATTTGTAGATCCACAGAGATAATCTAAACTATGTATTTGCAGATAGACTAAAGATCTCATTACTTAAAGACACTAGAGCAAATTATGGATAAATTTTTTTAATAATGTAATTTTAGACACAGATTTTTAAGACATATATAACTACATGAAACCCTAAACATTAGCTTTAAGTTAATAAAAAGCAAAGCTAATGATGATTTAATGCTTAATAGTAAAGCTGTTCATTATTATTATTCACTCTCCTTCGCCATGGGAACTGGTGGGATGCATTATTGTCTGGGATATTTGAAATGCAATCCGCTTGCAGTGTCCTGACTGAGAACAAACAGACTTAAGTCTTAAATACCTGGCCAAATAAGAGATTCCCAATTTTCTAACAACAAGGCATTTACCTACTGATGATTGTTTACAAAACTCAAAAAAGGCAAGATTATTGAATGAGAGGTGTGTGCTTTTCGGGTTTGACAAGAATAACGAGCAAACGAGATGTTGTCCTCAGGACACAGGCGATGGGGGACTAAACACTGGACGGTTAGATTTATTACAGTACCAGCGGCAGACTGAACTAACAAAATTTACACTGCTTAAACAAAGGCATGGGGAGGGGATGTGGAACTGTGGAAGCAGGCAACTTCCTCCATTTCTCACAGGCCAGCATGAGACGCTATTCTTAGTGAGGACTCCCTTCACATACATAGCAATCTGTTCAGAAGAACATCTAACCGTGGAAGTGCAAATGCCTCGTTTATCCTGTCTTCCTCTCTTTACATCCGCCTCTCAGATAAACAAAAATATGAACAACCACTGGGTGTGGTCCAAGACCTTCAGTCCCCAGGCTCATCTCCTTCCTGTCTTAACAGAGACATGAGATGAAATGCATGAAGCCACACAAATATTACAAACTAAATATGGAGACATCAAGTGTTATTAAAACATGACAGTCATCCAGGATTGAAAAATTTCTATGCATAGACTTAGCACGAAACATACGCTAGCAATTTGTTTTTTTTGGCTAAACATAATAATAAAAACAATTTAATTACCGTCTGGCTAAATATTTTAAAATGTAATAAAAAGAAAACAGATCTTACTGGCATCATTAAGTTGGCCTGGGCTTTCAGGGGGCATATTTAGCTTTGACTGGTGTAGAAAAAGCGTATGCAGAGTGTGAAAAAAGCATTCTGTGCTCATTTCTGCCTATATGATGGCTGCAACACCTTCTATCTTAAAGACATTGTCGAATGATCCTAACAAATACTCATTATCTAACTTTAATGAAGCTGCATAAACAGAGGTAAAGATCAACTACTAGGATAATTGTTATAATTAAGCCCTAAGATTTGACACTGTACAACACACTGTACAAATGATGTATTCACTCAGGTAGAGCAGCTGTCTAGTTTTGTTTATATATCAGCAGTCAGTCACTTGATTTGTGAACTGTGAGGGCATACACACAGACACACACTAACACACAGACACACACAAATAGCTTACCTCTAAACAGAATCATTCAATTTAGCGGTATTTTGAGCAATTACGTTTTAGCTGTTTTAGATTTGAAATCGTTTTAATTACTGGTTTAAGAGAATAAAAGGATTAAAATGTATTGATTATGTCAAATTATCTCTAACCAGATAATCTTTCCAAAGAAAACAAAAAAGTGATGTTAATATGTTCACAGAAATGTGCCTATATTCTAACACAACTGAACTGTTTTTGGATCTGGTAAATGAATTAATAAACAGTTCCAAAGGCTTCACTAGACACAGTCAATAACAAACTAAGTAAATTACCTGTGTTACAATAAATAAGTAGGTGATTTGAGATATTACCCAACAACAGGTTTCACAAAGTTGTCCAATTCTTGCATAGCTGGGGTCAGTCTAATTGTACCTACACAGAGGTTTGTAATACAGTGCACAATCACTGGATTGGGCTTAAACACCAGCTTGGCATGAAGGACAAGTAGATTTGATTACATACATATGAATGTCCCTTTGTTTACAAAACTGAAATGACTGGGAGATAAGAGCTGTAAGGTCAAGACTATCAACCCTAGATATATGGTGTTTAATCACGGGTATATCTCAGTGTAGGGGACTGAGTAATATCACAGCATTTAAATCCACTCCGTATGTCTCCATCGTATGATCAACGTGTTCTGGTTTGCATAACGAACGAGCCATAAGAAAACGAAGGGCGACCACAAGGCACCAAGTAACACGAGCAGGCGGATGTGATCGTCATCTTTGCTGAAAACCTGACCGACCGGTGGAACAGAAACACAGCACAGTACTCCGCCCCCATCCCCACACACACACACTTGCACTACCCACACACACACACCGGCCAGAGCTTGTAACTCACACTGCTGGAGATTCACCTGCTGACAAGGACACACCTCGTTTACACAGAACTGTTGCTCAATTTAACACTGTGTAGGCGCAGACTAACGGCGTGTCTCCATAATGCCAATTACACATAAATGAGTAATCTAATTATCTATTCCCACCACTGCTAGGTGTCACTAATCTAGTGAGCTAGCTAATGTCAAACAAACCACATGACGAATCAAGGAGTTTGCAATAATACAACTTTCCATACACACACATGGGTGATTTACTGTAGCTGTCTGAAACAGGGCAACTGTACAGTCAGGAAGCTCTGATTTCTAGATCAGAATGAGGATTTGATATTTCCCCAGGTTGTTCTCACTATTACTTGGCTAACCATGACAAGCTCGATCAGACAGCTAAACTAGTAGCTAGCTATATGCTCAAATAGACAGTGTTATATAAAAGCGTTACCGAAAGTTAGCTAAATATGCTAGCAGCTACGAATGGGCTGAATGGACTGGATCATCAGAGAACACAGAAAAAAAACATTTCCACCAAAACTAATTCGATGTAAAGCTCAGTTTTATAAAGCAATACATAAAAGCGCATGGCCAACCGCGTCGCCCTGTTAACTATCAACATTCCAGCGGTAGGAAGCACCTGTAGATCCAGGGCCAAGTTAGCTAACAGCATGCTAAACTAGGCAACAGTACGGGCCCCATACACAACTCACCTGATTCCTGTCCCGGCGATGTCCACTGTTTACGGATGTCGAGCCAGTTTCCAGAGGCTTCTCTTCTTAAAAAAACTCGCCAACAAACTTAGTGCGTCTTGGAGACTAGTTAACAGTTATTTAACGCTATAATCTCTGATAGTTCCCCCGATGTTAGAACACAACAGTGAAATGTTCATCCAGATTTCACCAAACTACCGCTGCTCCGGCCAAAGCCAGCCAGCTAACTGCCTCCACCTCTGGCTCCGCCCTGAAGAGCTTCTACTTCCGGGAAAGGGCGCTCACTAGTATGCCAGTATGCACACTACTCTACTAAACAGTAAGCTTAGTGCGAGCTGCTACAACAGAGCAGGTGTACTGACTGTGCTGTTCAGCTCACTAATCCAGTGTGCAGAAAAGACCCAGCACTGAAAATAATCACATTTATGTACAGGACTGTCATTTCATTCCTTTCCAGATAGATATTATACATCACTATACTATAATAGTATAATCCATAAGTAGTATAATAGTATAATATAGTAACTCAGCTGTAATAGAGTACAGAAGCTCTTTCTATCTTATTTTGACTGGTGTAGAAACAGCATATGCATCGTGTGAAAAAACACTGTGCTCATTTCTGCCTATAAGATGACACTTTCTGTCATAAAGCCATCGTCGAGTGATCCTAACAAATATTAATTCTGCTACTTTTTCCAACTTCATTTCAAAGGTTTCAAAGTAGTGACCTGCACTCGAATAAACTACGATTTACAGGCACAAGCAGCGTAGCGGGAAGAAGCAATAATTGAAAAATAAACCTCTTGTACATTTTACCTGCGGGCGGGAGCGGGACTGAAAAGTCTATGCAGGTCTTTAAACCAAAGCAAGGACTCGCCAAGAGGTTCACAATCTTTAATGACCTTCAAGATTACATTCAAAATGTTGAACAGTAGCGTCTTGTTTTGGGCTATCCAGTGTGTCCAACAGGGGGCGCAAGGGAGCAAGTAAAAAAAGGCGAGCCGGTAAGAAAAATGTAATATAATATAAAACTTTGAAGCCTGAAATCTCTTTTACTTTAAAATAAACTTAGTGGACCTTCTTACATATTAAATTTGATTACATATGAACTATATGAAATATTAAGTGTTAAAATGTTTTTATTGTTTCTTATTCTACACTTTCTCCAGACATATAATTTTAAGCTCTAAAACAGGCTAATTACATTAACTCAATAAAATATACACTTGTTAGGGTTGGATGATAAAATTGAAAATTACAATCTCTTTAGTTAGGCTTCAGGCCCTTGTGGGACCATGGAGCTTACTTAGAGAACCACTGGCATAAAAGTTATTATTAAAGAGTTTGGGGATTAGGGCAAATGTGTAATTTATATTGGCTAGGGCTGAAAAGATGAAAATAGTAAAAAAAAAAGAAAAAAAAAAAAGAAAGAAAATATATATATGTTGGCATCAATCAACATGAGTTAGGCATTGTTTTGAAACTACTAAAAATGTCTGATTTCAATGCATGCAAGTCACAGGTTAGCCAGTGTTTTCATTTTAAATAAAGGAATTAATGTTGCTCCATGTGATGTTCACTGATTAAGATTATGAGGGTTACTAAAATGTAACAATAGTTAAGGTTATATTCTTTCTAGATTAATCTGCTAGATATCTGTTTTTAATAATAATAATTTTTAATTCTGCATCATTACTATAGCTGCCAGAACTATTCTTGTATCCTCTTCCTGGTGCCTTTGTGATGTACCAGGAAGATGGGCTTTTTATTTTCAGTGTGTATCTGTTTTTAAATTGTGCAAGTCATTTTGATTCAAGCTTAAATTGCAAATGAAATGAAATTATACTCGGCATCTTCTTGGAGAAAGTGGCCACTTGGGCCATATGATAGTTATCTATGTATCTATCATTTCTGTGGTTACGTATTTTTTTCCTTATTCTTTTTTTTTTTTTTTTGCCTCGTCTACACAGTGTTTGTCTCCATCTTGTGGACAAATCCTATATTTTGTATACAATACATGAAAATGGTGATGTGCATTTAGTACAAAAACTTGTTTCAGAATCTTTTAGCAAAAAATAATATTAAATTGAATAATTCTGTTGCTCTTAAACACAAGCACAACTAAATAAAATAACTGTTGAATAGAAGTTAAAATATTCTACCTAATAATCATACTATGTAATGACTACAGCACAATAAAAGTAGTTATACTGAGTTTGATGGGTTTTTTTTTATTCAGATTATTTGTTAAGTAAAAAGATGTGACAGCTCCCCATGTTTTTGCAGAGTGTTTTGCAGTCTGCATTGCTTTAATCGGACTTTGAAATACACAAAATGTTTTATCTTTTCTTAATAATGTCCACCCTTTTTGGAAGGCTTTTCCTACATTTTGGAACAGTAATCAGGACTTTAATGTGGAATATTCGCTGATTAAGAGATATCATTGCATAATCACATGCCTAAATGTTGAAATGGCCCTTTGCCTTCATTGTTGATTCTCCTCAAATACACTGAGGACGCGAGCTCCATCCGATGGGGTAGTTATGTAAAAAGTTGGGCAGCCACTATATCGCTCCTGTTAAAAGAAAGAAATTGGTCAAAAAAAATAGGATGTCACTTCAAAACAAGATATTGTCATATTGTAAATACAATCTGAATTGACATATACCTTTATATGCTTCATAGTTCTCTCAGTGGCATCAGCCCGAAGCAGTGAAACTGTACATCCACCAAATCCTCCACCTGTCATCCGACTACCAAAGACTCCATCAACCTCCATTGCTGCAAGTACCAGCACATCTAGCTCTGGACAGCTCACTTCATAAAGATCTCTGGCAAGAGACATTATTTTGATTCAAACAATGCTGTAGAGTTTAAATATTTGTGTTCTGTATTTTCAAACCAAATAGAAGTTTGCTGTGTTATAATTATAGTAAAGTGGAAAGAAATTATTTTTACTAAGTAAACTATTAAAGATCAGAGATGATTTTTCTTGAAAAAGAGCATTCATGTTACTAAGCTGAAATCATTCTCACTGATATGTAGTTAGACTTTAATGTGTGCTTAGCCATTACTTTACCTAAGTGAATTGTGACTCTCCACCATTAGCTTTCCAAACTCTTCATAATCTCCTCTTTTAAGAGCCTCAGCTGCCTTTGCTGTACGTTCAATCTCATTAATCACGTGGCATACTCGCCTATAGGTTACACTGTCTAGGCAGTCTTTGGCATCTACAAATAGGCAAACAGGTGGATAACCTTTGAAACCAAACTTGAGGAGAAAATTTAAGCTTCTGTGGCTCTCTCAATAATTCTTACCCTCCAAATCTTGCATAGTGGCATCTCTTAGACTGCTCTTGCCCATAACGGCTGCTGCCTCCTCACATTGTTTTCGCCTGCTGGGATACTCACTTCCTGTCAGTGCATGCTTCACATTGGAATTTGTAATAAGAATGACCAGACCAGGATCAACCAAGGGGACAGCAGTGGCCTCCAATGATCTAACATGGATCACAAACCATGCATTTATCAAATATTAATAAATAAATAAAACACCTGGATCCGAATGCTAACACAAACTGAATATTGCCTATTTTTTTGTTTTGACTAAAACAAAGAACATCATCTGGACAAATCTACCTGCAGTCAATAAGCAATGCATGGCCTTCTTTGCCTAGAACTGAAATAAACTGATCCATAATACCACAGGGCACTCCAGCATGAGTATGCTCTGCCTTCTGGCATGCCAGTGCCTTTGCGACCTTATCCCCATCATCTGTTAGAGAAGAAAAAATAGGTTTTGCATTAGTTTTTCTACAAGTAGCATCCGCATTACATTCAACCAAAAGCACAAATCTGGTGTTAATGAACAAAACTCTAAAAGCCATTATGCGTTATTAGTGTGTGTCGGCCATTTAACTCACTCAAATATAACAACTTCTTACCTGGACACAGCTGCTGGAGGAAGGTGTACACTGCCACTTCAAGTGAAGCTGAGCTGGATAGTCCACCCCCGAGTGGCACACTGCTGGCTATTACAGCTTTAAATGCAGGCAGGGGCTTAGCTGTGCACAAGGATATGCTCACATGATAAGCTTCTTTTAGATTTGCAGTAACTTTTTCTTTAAAGAGGGCTTGACTTGTCAGGAAATGCAAAATTAAATACTCCACTGCGTTATTAATATGACTGCAGACTAAAAAGTAAGAAATACAAAACTATTGATCTTCATGCAACGGCTGAAGACGAGATAAAGTAAATGATGCCTCAGGAATTCCTTGTTGCATGATTGCTTTTGCATTATTACATGTCGAATTAGCTACACCTTCACAGTGGAGTTTATCAAAGCTGTACAGAATCTGATCGGATACCTCTGTAGTGTTGTACTACTCCTTTAACATAATTGGCCCACATGGGCTGTCCTCCTGCCAGAGGTATGCTCTCAGATGGTATATCAAAGTCCACTTTCTTTGGCTCATCTGCAGATTCTGCAATGGTTACAACAGAACAGCTCTGGCCAGAGGTTCTGCTGCCCACCATTACTGTCGACAGGTGCAAAGCCTGATCATTAGGAAGAAATGTTTACGATCAGATGAGCTGAGTATCTTGACCTTATAGCTAACCTAGACAGTTATACTGTACATTTATGGCATTTGAGAGAAGCACATACACAGTGACTCACAATTATATTATTTATACAACCAAGCACTTAAAGTTTAAGGGCCTTGCTCAGGGGCCCAACAGTGGTAACTTGGTGGTGCTGGGATTTGAACTCACAACAGATCGAGAAGTCTAACATCTTTACCACTGACCCCCTTTCCCCATCAATAGTAATTCAAAAGCAGATTTATTCATTTTAATAAAATATTGTTGTGCAACTCTTTGGTTGTCTTTTACCTAATTATTCTTAACAACTGCCTAAGTTGTGCACATGGTCTTAATGACTTAAACCAAGTTAACATTGCTAACAGTTTAAACATCACCATGGGCAGAACATATCCTTGGTTATAATCGGTGTGCTCTCCGATTAGATTGACGCGACCCGGAGCGCACACCGCTACTTCTGGATCTTCGACGAAGTTTTGTTGATAAACACGGCGCGCCTCGGCCACCAAATCCCCGACATTCTCAACACGCTTCCTTCCTCTCATGACGTGGTCACGTCACCGGCTGCAATCTGTTAGACGACAAACTCGACTTCAAAACGAATTTAACGATTAAGAGTCTGTAAGGGTTACAATTAACACACAACTACATGAATACATCTAGGACGTCACACCCAAAGCCTTCCTGACACTTTAGAATAAGGGTAAGGTCACATGCAATGGATTGCATTATTTCCTGTATTTCAGTGATTGGTGTAAACAGATCACGTGGTGTTAAGCAAAAAAAACACAAAAAGCTTTTCCCACATGAAAAGATTGTAGGTTCCTTTTTTAATACGGTTTTAGTTATTTCGTAACTGTTACATACGTCAAACAAACGCAAAGCCGGTGGATTTGTGTCTAAAACTTTAAGGAATAGATTGCATCCTTAATGGAGAGATTCAGTGCTCCTTAGATTCTGCACAGCAGGTCAGAGTATTTGCTTCACCTGAATAAAACGCCGACAAGATCAGGAGGAACTCAGAAAGCTGTAAATGGATGCATTCTTTAAAAAAAAAAAAAAAAAAGGCTTGTTTGGTTGTTAGATTGATTTAAAGGAGGTTTACCACACACACACACACACACACACACACACACACACACACACGGCTTGAAAATAACTGGATTTAAATAGAAATTGATTCAAAATACCATACACAAATATTTTATTTAAAAAAAAAAACTATACACAATATTTCAATATCAGTTGCATATGTAATAAAATGAATTTAATAAAAAAAAAATATGGTCAGTGCCTTTGTGAATGTTTTATCACAGATATAATACTTGTATAAATTAATGACTAAAACACATGAAATGTTGGACTGGTATCAGATCAGATTTTCTACCTGATTCTTGAAATAATTTAGATTGCATTTTTGATTTGGCAAAACTGACAAAGCAGAGATGATCTACATTAACAGTGGACAGAGCGTATATTAATATTCTACACATGTAGAATGTCAGTTTCAATATTTACTTTTCTGATAGTTAGATCATAACAAACATGACTGTTTATTTTTAACAGTGATCTATGCTGAGGATAATGCATAATTCACTTACTTAATAATTTACTTATTCGATATAAAAAAAAGCAAACTTTACCTGATGTCCTGTAGTTACACCAAATGGCAAAATTCTTGAGTTGCAACATTCAATTTCTCTAAATATTTAACCATCCTCTTTACTATTGCGTCTTCCTTCTTGTGTAGTTTCAATCTTTCTGGTTAATGGCTCTTTCAGCACCTTTGGAGTTTTAGGCTCTTTTGCAGGCTTTGCGTCTTTCTCATTTCTCTCCTTGACCTCAGTCTCTGAGTTTTCAGTCTTGTCTCCTTTGACCTTACGCAGTTTCTGCTTGCTCTTGACTGGGGCAGAGAAGGTAAGTGAAGACTTGTTGAACTCCAGAGGGAAAATCCCCACATCCCCATCGAAGCGATTCTTGGCCACCTGTAGGGATCTGCGTCCAGGACAGGTAACAAGCTTTTTCTCCTGAAGGATAAGCACGTTATCAGCCTCCTGACTGGCCTGTGAGTAGAAATAGAAAAAAAAAAAACACAATTATGTATCAAAAAGCATCGTATCTATGCATGTAATCTTTTAAAGTTTAATAGAAATACAGAATAGTGACAATATTGTGTAATAAAAGGGACATTCATGCTGATGTACTAACCTTAGCTGTGCCAAAAATGGATGCTGTCTGAAGATCTTTGTCATCTTCCTCTTTTCTAGGATGAATAATTATGGTCACATGACAGCTACTGTTTGTTGCAAACTTTCTGAAAGCTGCAATAATGTTGTCCTGCACTGCAAACCTGGTAAAGTAAAAAATTACATAAATATCACAAACTGTCTTAAAGCACAGGTCATGGCTTTAATAAATGCCTATTAGAATACATTTTTATTACACATTATACATGTATAAGGAGATTCACTGATTTGTCTCACTTGTCCACAGACAGGTTCTCCTGCCCCATCATAAACTGTAAGTTGTCGATGATCACATGACTGATGTCGTAGAGGTAAACAGCATGCTGCATGGTGTCGAGCACTGTTCTATAGTGGAATGTCAGAATTCAGCTCAAATTGTGAACAGTAAAAAGAGCAGCTTTCCATGAGAGAAACCAGTTATTTAATGTTCCAGAAAACTTGGATCATTATTTCTGTTTAATCAAATACTCACTTACTTAAGATTCTGTTGTCCATGGAAGGTCATAAAGTAAAGTGGAAGTTCCTCAAACTTATCAGCCCAGTAGTCGTACTGCTCCAAGTTTTCCTCCAGTCTCTGCATAGCGAACTGGGTCAGGATGATTTTTGCCAAACGTACGTTCTTAATCTCAAAGCTGCCCCACAATGTGTTCACACCTTGCATACACAAATCAAGAGCGTATTCACTGATGAAGGTGGTCTTCCCACTGCCAGTGGGACCTGCAAATATTTAAAGAAAATAATATGTGGTTATTTACACTATATTTTTGTACATCAATTGCAATTGTAATTAATTTGATGCCATACCTGTGAACACTGTTAGCTCGCCTGTCCGATGGCCTTTTAAGATTCGATTGAGCTCAGGAAACCGGGCCCATTTTATACCTGCCACCTGCTCAACGTTAGCTAGCTCTCCAAAAACATCGTCCCTGAGCTGCTTGAAGGACACAATAGACTTGTGGGCAGCAGGAATGGAAGCCTTAACTATACGTGCAAGGTTCCTGCCTTGCACCAGAGCCGAATTAGGACATGGATGAAAGTCGCCTGGCCGCACAAGAGAACAGCGCTTCAATCCTAGTTTCTTTGAGAAGATCTTTGAAGCCTCCCAAGCCCGCATATCCCCACCCAACCACAGTGTGATCTTCCTGAATTGTTCAAGGTAAGGAAGAAGTACCGGTGGCAGACAACTGACTCCACGTGGCAGGGCCAAAGCAGGCAGGCCAGTGGCCTGACTCACTGCCATACTGTCGATCTCACTTCCCGTGAGGACCATCTCTGTTTCCTTCCGTCCTACCAATGGAAGGCCAAAAAGGTTGTAGTAATTGGATAATTTAGGAATACTAGCTTCTGTATACATCACTTGGCCATTATCTTTAGTAGCAGCAGATAACAGTTTTATGCCACGCAGGCTCAAGTCTCTTCCACTAAACCAGGGAAAAACAAGACTTTTAGTCGGCTTAAAGAATCTCACTCCAAACTTCTTCAGAGTTGTGTTGTTAAGCTTAGTGATCTGGAACATAGTTTTGATGAGCTGCAATTCCTCATCGAAGAGATCTGAGAATGCCACGGAGCTGCTCCAAATCCTGTGAACCTCCTTCAGTTCCATCTCCCTCTGCCCCTGTTCCTCCACGCTCTCGGAGTAGCTCAACAAAACCTCCGGGTTAATTGAAGCTTGTCCCTCTTTTTGAATCACCTCTAGACAGTCCTGCAGGTCTTCCCAGCTTCCTTCTACTAGAGTCTCTTTACAGAGAAACTGTCCAGTCATTTTGTCAATAAACATTGTATAGCTGTCTTTCCCAGCTCCTTCCTGTGATTGTGATTTTGGCTCTACAAAAATACTGCTTGCATGTAAACAGCTATAACCATCGTGAAAGGAAATTCCCTTAGACCGCAGGTACTGCTTAATGTCCGTCACTGTAATGGGGTGGACAGGAACGTCTATTGAAGACTTCGCATCTCTTTTTAATGTTCTGCAGGGACTGAACAGCGCTGTAGGTTTGGATCCTGCATGGAGGCGACACCAAGAAGATCTCTGACCAGGATCCTGCAACAGAGAGCTGTTCACCGGGGCAACGGTGATGTATCTCAGGACCGGACGATGGTGAAGTCCACGAGGCAGCCCTAAGAGGCAGGCTGTCCTCCTCAGTAAGTGCCTTGCCCACATTTACTGCTACTTCACTAAAGCGGACTAACGGAAGAAGTGCTTTTTGACATGAGAAACACTACGAGCATGATACAGTGCTGATAGACTCCTAACATACCTGTTTATCCTGTAGTCCGCTAATTAACGGACCAGTAAAGTCTTCCAGGAATACTAAAAGATGCAAGTAATTTAAAAAAAAATAATTGCAGAAAATGTAACACATACTTGTGTTAAACAGCATTAAATCGCTTCACGTTAAAAAAAATCCTGCAACAACAACACTAAAGTAAAGCACTGCATGGCGCGCGCCAAACGCTTCGCAGACGCACGTTGCTGAACTTTACACGTTTCCCACCCGTATTCACACAAATCCAGGCTCAATTTGGTCAAGCATCACAGAGATCATTGGGTGAACTCAAGCCGCATCCAAAAGTCAGTAGCCAATCTTATCGCAGAAGGCGGGATTTGGACAGAATACGGGTTGACAAAAAAGTGACGCCTCCATACGACCTTGGTCTTCACGTTCCAAAATAAGTCCGTGTGATATTCGGCGTCTGGCGTTAGGGTTCCTCTTATGCAATGGTAAATTACTCTCTTTGTATTTGATACATTGATGTAGCAGAGGTAATATAATTGTGCTATAAATAGTGTTTTGTTTAGGTCATATTTAATCTATTTAAAAACGTACATTTTAACCACGAATTGGCAATTGTGCGATTTCTTCTCGGGTGATAATAACCGTCGGACCGGCGCACCAAAAGTGCTCGTGTGTCTGTTGACGGTGTCCTGAACACCAGTTCTAACCATATACCTGAAATCTATAATTTTTTTGCATATAAAGCTTCTGAGTTTAATCTTTGAATGCTCAGTGTTTTATTAGACGCCGGTCATGACAGCTCGAGGCACTCCGAGTCGTTTTTTACAAAGCGTTCTGCAGAACGGAGTCGGTCGGTACGTGTGTCAGCTGAAACGCGTGTCTCTTATTTTCTCTAAAAACGGACAGAGCTCCTTAGGGGTCAGGTAAGTGATTTAATACAAACGGTGTATTCAGATTATTCCACCCTGTATCTATACTCACTGACTGTTATATTAGGCACGCATACAATATAGATGCATATTGAAGGAGATACAGGAACATAATCACCAGAACCAGTAAGTTCAGGGAAAAGCTTTTTTCCATCCACCTTCACCCTACTGAACTCTACACTGTTAGATCACTGTATAAACACTGTATATAACTTCTGTACAATTATACATACAATGTACATATTATTGTCTACACATATTGTGCCTTACATACATCAGCACTACTATTTTCATGTGTATCTATATATACCTTACTGTACATTCTGCCTAATATTGCACATTCGATATAGATATAGTGGACTTGTTTATTCAGCTTGCACATTTATTTCAATGCCATAAATTTATAACCTTCTACTTGTTGTTCCTTTAAAACACTGTCTGCACGTTTCTTTTCCAATGCCATAGCCATAGAACCATTTACTTGTAATTTTCGACAATGTCCACACATCTCTGCACTGCTATAGGCTTCACTGTACATGCAGTGTACCTGTACTATGCAATGACAATAAAGTTTTATCTATCTATCTATCTATTGCAGGTGTACAGTTACTGAATATCTGTCATGTAGCTGTCATTAGCCAACCAAAATTTAGTAGTGAATATAAAATGTTTACATTTATAGATTGTATAACCGCTACTGCAATAGATTTTAAGAAATTAAAAGTCCCCGTCTCTACCCCCTGGCTAATACTAAATGTACACAGAAAAAGAACAAACTACATCATTTTTTTACATCCAAACCTAGAGACCTAATAAAGCAGTAAATTAAAACATTTTATTTGCTGCTGTATCTAATACACTTTTAGTGTTTTAGTAGTCAGTGGTGCTACTTTAGGGTTCTTTACCTCTGATGAGCAGTAAGAAAGGGACTAAAAATTAGTGTATAGCAGTAGATAGGCTATAGTTAATATATAGTTATAATATAATTATATACCTATTAAAACTGCCATTGAGTATAAACCCATGGTTGGTAGGTTTTTTCTAATAAAGTGTAAATACGAAAAGTTCTTGCAGTTTTTTTTTTTTTCGACAGGGAGTTCATTGAGGAAGGTGTGGTTGACTTTGCCAAAAAGAACCCGGGAATTGTCGTCTATGCCTCTCCTCAGTCATGCAGAATTCCAAAAATAGTTGCTGAATATCGTAAGTAGGCTTTAATTTTTACTTATAAAATGTAAGTATTAGATTACTGACATTAATGTACTTAACAAAAAACAAATACAAATAATGTGGAGAAAGTTAAATTACTTTTTCTATTTTGTCTGCACAGTCAATGGCAATGTGAAGAGTGAGCTTGTCACCAATAAAACGTCACAACAGATTGCAGAGTTGGTTACTAAAATGGCCAACCAGTCTGGCCTGGACATCATTCGCATCCGAAAGCCTTTCCACACAGACAGCCCAAGTATCCAAGGCCAGTGGCATCCGTTCACCAACCGGCCTCCCAGCACAAAACCAGTTGGACCACAGGCTCAATGACCACTTGACCTCAATTTCTACTTCTGCTAAACTTTACTGAGCACTGAATATAGACTGGTTAACTCTTCTATCAGCCTGTTCTTGGAAATTGGATCAACATTGTATTGTGTAGATTGTATTCTGAAATGATGTACTGAAGCAATAAATAATAATAAAAAAAAAACATATGGCCACTGTAGAAAATTAATTTATTGGATACATTGGAAAAGAAACATTGGATATTAGAGCACGCTATTAATATTGTACATTGCATGCTTAATATTGGAAATAGGTAATCCAAAATCTTTACAGTGACTGGGAGAAAAGATATGCAAGTGATAAAACATTGTTTTTCATTATTCTGTCTCTTCCCATAAAATGTGAAAATGAAAAGTGGACACAGTTTCGAACAAAATAAACCATGTTGTCGATGTAAATGGTTTAGTATTTATATTAAATAGTTGTATCAAAGCAAGCCATTCTGGCACTAATGATACATGAACACTTTGGAAAATCTTATCTCTAGCCTTTCTGATATACTAGAATAAAAGAAAATAATCACTGTGCCTTACAGTGGCTTTGGGTTGAAGGAGAAAACACTAGTGATGTGGGGTATAAAACAAAACACAGCTAAAGATTGAAAGTTTTCCCTCGTGGTGGTGTATCTATTAATACATTCAACATATTACAGTTGGATTAGACAAGTGTGCTCCAGTCACATTATCTTTCCTCTGTGAAGACTCGCTTGACCTATTCTGTGGATTACAGCATGATCTAAATATGGCGCTGTTGCTAGGTGACAGCTACATATAGGACATATAAATGGGCCTGATACACTTGATTGAATTTGCAGATGCAAAACAGCACAGAATGGGCCTTTTGTTTCTTTTAATGTTATTATATTAGATAATATTTTCTCACTAAAAAACAGGTTCACAAAAATCACAACTTTCTGTAAACGGAAAGAATTGACAGATACTCAAATTCTGTCAAACATGTAGAAAGAGAATTTTCCGAGTATGAAAATTAGTGCAATAAATATCAGTAAATTCCTTAATGTGGGAAAAATTTTGTACAGTGACCCCCACATTTTCAGCCCTTCATCTACTGTCCATGATTCCAGCATGTTCATTAGTAGATATCAGGAGTGAGCTTTCTGCAGTGAACAAATGGTGGTAAAGCTTTCAGAGAACAATGGAAATGTATATATAAATATAAGGTTTAGTACAAGACTTAAACATAACCCAAATGTTTATCATAAAAATACTTACACAGTAGATCAGTCATGTGATGTGTTTATCACAGGAAGTGTTTCAGTATGTTATTACTCCTAGTGCAAGTGATTTATATTTATATTGCAATTTACTGTAATTCACTTGCATGATGGATGTATGACGGTCAGTTTTGTCATAAAGTCATAATGTTTGAAGGTAAAATGGAAAGTAATATGCTCTGGTGCACTCTATTTTATGATAAAAATAAATAAAACATCACAGATACTATTGTGATATTCCCTCTGGGATGAATAAGCAATCTATTTAATTGTCTGTTTTTTGTAAGCTGCTCATTGACAAAAACACCAGTCAAGTGCAGAAAGCCATTAATGACAAGTGTAACGAAAGGCCAAGCTTTATGCCACTGATCAGTACAAACACTGTTATACAAAGGTCATACTGTACTATACATTATGTTCAGAAATATTACAGCCTTCCAGACTAGTCTGCTAATGTAAAGAAAAATGATTCACATCAGTTAACACCACTTAAGCTCAGTCATTGATCTAATAAAAAACAAATTCAATTAGTTAGACCTTAATTTAAACTGATACGGTTCCTAATTTCGCAAATGTTTGTTTTTGGTGTATACGTCTCTCAAGGTGAGCAAACATTTTGTTAAAGGTAGAAGAGAGGACGATATTATATAAAATAATAGATTTAATAATGTCTAGGTTATGTGGGTCATGTGTCAGTGCAGCTCTGTATTTTTATATTTTTATTTTTAATCCTTCATCTGAACAAGTACTGTAATAGCTGGAAAGTGATACTGACTTTGCCAAGAGCATCATGCATTAATCAATGAAAATTTTGTTATAATGATGACAATTTCACTTCAAGTGGCTCAGGGCCAAGATGCCGCATTTTAACAATGCTGCAATGTCCTCTGGAGAGCATTTGAATGCAACCCCCAGTTTCTCTACATTTTGCTGTGTTGTCACTATTCTAATAACAACTCCTTTTAACAACATTGATTTCTTTTGTTAGTCTGTGTGAAACAAACTTGGCTTTATCCCCTCTGGACAACACTTGGATATATATATATATATATATATATATATATATATATATATATATATATATATATATACTTATGTATAAGTATATGTGTATGCTATAAATGAAAATACAATGTATTTCATTGGGTGGTGAAAATAGGCTTAAGCACTGTCAAGACTGCAATAGGTTCCTTTGTTCATAGCATGTTTACCATTTACTAAGTTTGTTCTGACCTTCAGCATCCAGGCTTTGTCTTTTGTCTTAGATCCTGCACTGAATTTATCTCTCTTTTTTTACAAAAGCTGTTATAAAAGCTCTAAATTCAATTTAAATAACTACCATCAATGAGATTAAATTTTACAATTAAATATCAGTGGGTGCAATTTTTCTTTAACTGCTAAGGACAGTTTAAAGATTCTTCTTGGATCAAGTGTATTAGCATTTTGTAAATGTGTGCAAGGTTGGGGGTTTAATGATTGTAGGCCAAGAATGCTTGCAATTATAGCAAATATAATGTACATACACTGATCATGTATTTACTTAATTTACTTTTTTTTACCCCAGTTAATGTATATACCTTTTTATGTAGTTCTTTCCTCTGCGTGTTTATGCTCTCAAAGTCCTCTGAGTACATGATCTGTATTTGGTCTTTCCCTTATCACTTCAGATAAAATAAATATTTGTTTTACAACACTATGCTATCAAACAATACTATTATTAATGCGAAGTCCTCAAAAACAAAAAGAACATTTAAATCACGGTTCATAATATCTAAAGGACTTGAGGTGTACATCAGGATACAGTGCAAATACAGCATAATACACCACATTTATTTTAGGTAATAAAATACAGCTTTAACAACAGTTAAGATTCCCTCCAATAGGTGCCACAACCCTTATTAGTAAGAGATCAGGCTACACTGAACTTTCATCTGGCTGCATATCCAGCTGTGTGTGTTTTCTCTTCTCTAGGATCCTGTTCAGCTCCTCTGTGAAAGAATGGTAAAGAGGTGAGGTCATATCTGAGTCCATCTGACTCAGGAGCATGTAGCTGTTCCCGTTTATTTTTCTTAAAACAGTGGGTAGCGAAGCCGACAAGCCATTTGCGTACTCTGTGGCTGGTAGTGGAGGTGGCATCGGAAGTGGAGGAGCTGGAGGAGGCTCCTTGTTAGGACTGACCTGCCCATCACCAGAAATAATTTGCAGGAATTCTTCATCTGTTGATGCTGCTGCATAAAGCCCATCGGTCCTCCCATTGCAGTGGCTCGAGATTGTCTTCAGCTCAACATGAGAGCTTTGTTTCCTCTCTGTAGTTGGGGTAATGGACAGCTCTTGCTGGGTGTACTTCCTGTGACTAGGGGCACTATGTGCACAAAAGCTTACATACAGCAGCACCACGGTCAGCACAAGACAGAGTCCACCTAAAACAGCCACCATGGAAATATACATAGCCTCCATGTGAAGGTTGGTGTGGAACTCAGGCCTGGAGGGTAGTGGGTACAGGGGCTGCTCATTGGATTCACTAGAGGGGCTAATAGACAGTGTGCTAGTGGTGAAAAACCTCTCTGCTAAGGCAGTTGGATCTGTGGGTAGATGGGGTGAAGGTGGAGGAACAGGCTGCACCCTAACCATGTAGCTGCATATGGGAATCCAAACATTGTTCTCCACAGCATAACAGCTGTAATGGCCACCGTGCCGTGTCTGAGCCCCGATTATAAGGAGACCGTCAGTGCCAATTCGGTAGCCAGTGTCCACAGCGTAACCTTGCATCTCTTCACCATTCAGGGTCCAATGTGGAACTGCCAGATTAGAGCGAAGCTCACAAAGCAAGAGCAAGTCATGTCCCACCATCACTGACCGAGTGCGATGGGTCACAAAACCTGACACATAAAACATTAAAATTAAGAAAGCAGAAATGTTTGCAGATGAACTGTATGGTAAATGTTATGTCAAATAATGTAAATGGACTATGTTTTAAAGAAATTACACACCATCCTCTGTGATGTTGTCACACCCCCTGCTACCCATCTGGATGTCCTGAGTTAAGTTGGACCTGATTAAGGGTACAGTGGTTACTGTGCTTTTTTCTTCTTTTTTTTAATAGGTACAGAGTATGTGAAAGATGTATGGCTTTCTTAAAATATGACCTCTATATCTGAAACTATGACCTAGTTTTAGAAATAAGCTGTGTATTCTAAGTGACTTATTTGATATGAGTTATGTTCATATTTTGTCAAAATAATTATCCCTTACCTGACAGGGTATGTTGATATATCAACACATTGTCGCCCATCCCAGCCACATAGAGGGTCTCGTGCAAACACACAGCTATAACATGAGGTGTAACGCATACAGGAAGACAGGGGCACTTGCACCACTCCAGACGCGGCGCTTACATATATACTTTTCTGTTTATTACAAGAGAAATTCATTAATGTGTTCATCTAAATGCATTTTAAGGATATTTGTAAGCAAAGTTAAAACCTAAAAAAAATAAACATGCAACAACTGGCAGGTGACAATAAAGGTAAAGTGTACCTGTTTATATGAAATAACCATGTTATTTATAGGCTGTGACTCCTTAAACAATTGTAGCTCCTCAATCATGTGTACCCGATCTCCCAGCTGCACAGCCTTATGCATCCATCCATCATCTTTTCTTGCAACAATGCACATACACATATTTTCCAGAAGCTGTAACTTTAAGATTTGGACCTTTTTTATGTCTTTTTATAAGGACTAATAATAAAATTAGCGAAAGTACCTGTTCCAGTGAAGATCATGTTATAGGTATTCCCATCCAAGGCAGTGACCTTATGAACAGCTATATTGGTGTAGTCAGCGTTTTTTTTGAACAGTAGGGGACGCCCTCCTATTGGCTGGATTTCTCTGGCCATCAAAGGGTGTCTCCGAACAAACATGAGCACGTTATCTGGCAGATCCCGTGATGAATTTATGAGCTGAGCCCGGTGCTGATCAGTTATGCACTTGAGATGCAGAGAGAGAGAGAGAGAGAGAGAGAGAGAGAGAGAGGGAGAGAGAGAGAGAGAGAAGGAGAGAGAGAGAGAGAGAGAGAGAGGGAGGGAGAGAGAGAGGGGTAGGTGGCAGAGTAGCAAGCAAGTGATTAATCATTTAACAGTGAACACCTTCAGGTTGTCACAATAACTGTTGGTGCCACTATCATCAAATTTCAAATTCAGCTGAATAATGTTTTATTTATTTATTTTTCCAGTGAAGCTCATCCATTTTCTATAAAAATGTATGAGCTTGTTATCTTATTATCTTATATAACTGCAGAGATTGAGGGAACGGAACAAATTAAAAAATATCTACTAAAATACTGCAAATACCTGACAGAAATGGGCAGAATGAAGAAACAATGTTTAAAAAATGAACAGTGTGCTGTGCTCTTTACATTTCCCGATTGAAAGTTTGCAATATAATCATTAAGATATATCACAAATAGAAATCATTCTTACTGAGCCAGGCCTCAGGCCTGGACTTTTTCCAGTGTATTCCCTCCATTTTGAGTCTTGGAGTTCCATGTACGGGCCATCAAATGCAGCTTGGACATCTCTGATAGAGTATTGACAAACTGCAGATGTTTTAACATTTTTCCTGAGAGAAAGCAATAGATAGATAGATAGATAGAGAGAGAGATAGAGAGAGAGATAGATAGAGGGGGGTAACAGTGTATTCAGAGAAACACTTTAATTTATCAGTAAACAAATTCTTTCAATATCTTTCATGTACTCATGTAATCATGAGTGATTGAACCAAAATCATTTGATTTAAAATGTACAGTAATGCCAATATTTTCGCTTAGGTGTTTTTGTGAAAAGAAGTTCAAATTGAATGTTAAAGATGGAAAAATTTTAATACCCTGTACTTTATAATTTCCTTTACATACGATTTCTCCACTTTGTAGCTAAAGTGACTCTGGCATTTTCAATTTCTCAAGTCAACAGAGCAACACTGTCCATTCTTGAAAGAGCACAATAATATGGTTTGTCTTAGGAGTTTCGACCACATGATTAATGTGTACTCTGGGCAGACAACTTATTTTCTTGTGATAACACTGTGAAATAAGAAAAGTATAATATCTAACTGGTTTACTGTCTAATAGACAACATGTGTAAAGAAAATAAAAGAATGCTATATGGAGTTTGATTTAGAGGTTTATAGTACAAGTCTACAAAACATGAATTTTCATGAGCTCATTCTTGCCTCTTTCAAATGCACACCTGGTAGATTTAGTCCTGGCCCTTTGCCATCCAGTTTGTCTGCGATTTTTCATAGTAAAGTAATCACATAGCTAATGTCTCCCTCAATCCATTTAAAATAACCTTTGTTTGAAATTCAACAGTGAGTCTTATGCTAACAAATTAATGATTCTTACTGTTTAATTCACATTTAGAAGATTTAATACAGTAGGGAACACTTTCATAAAAACATCTAGACTATATCCTAATGCAGAATGCAGAATCTGGCTGAAAATAGTTTTTCTGAGATTTTGACAAGATTTAATAAGAACTTTCAAAATTTAACTTTTCATTTTTATTACCATACAATATTTTTGAATTACTTCACTCACCATTCAAGTCCGAAGATAGCAAAAATGAGGCTGTCCTGAACATTAGGTCCTTCCAGAACATACACACCGTGCAAGATGTTAAACTGCAACTCATACTCAGGAAAAGAACACACAAGTCGGGCCTTCAAAAAAGATGTCCACTTTCTCTGAAGAGTCCTTTGACCTCCAATGTCACCCTAAAATATAAACAAAATAATGTTTTGCAAATTATTAAAAAAAACCTACAAAATACATTACTTAAAAGAAATGCATACAAACATACAGAATTGGTATTATACTGCTAACAAAATGCTAACATTCCAAACTCTTAGTAAATTGTTGTGTAAACAATTTAGCTTCTATACAGAATAGTTATTACACCTAGTGGTTAAGATGAAAACATAACAAGTGGTGTAGCCTCTCTGTTCATTTTGTTTAAGGCTTTGTTTAAGTCCTGCCTCATCCTGCTCCACAAAAAAAAAAAAAAATAATCTATGGTCAGGAGCTGGATAGAGAACATAGCACATACAGATACATGACAAATTAAAAACAAAAAGGCGTCTGCTTTAGTGTGGATAGCTTGCTCACATGGTTTCAATCAATTTGCATTCTTGGAGGGAAACGTCACTGCAAATCACTTCAAATATAGTGAATGATCAATTTTACCATATGATCAAACATTTCTATTAAATTGCTATCTAATCCAGGATGATAAATTCCTCATCTGACAACCAAGAGTGCTCACTGAGCAGTTTAATGAATCAAAAACAAGACAACAACCCAATAGAACATTGTTCTTCCTAGACATTTTAAAGCAACATCAGCACTTTCCACTAGTATCACCAAAACACAATGCCTTTAGTTGATTCCTCTAGTATTTTCTCAGAGAATAGAATTCATGCCAAGAGACACAAATGTTTTCTTTTTATTATTATTTGTCACCTATTTGTATTTTAAACAAAAAACAACATTTACTTTAACATAATTTCAGTGCATATGTGTTTAGTGGGTGCACAATGATCTTCCTCATCATTTTAGCTGTAAAGAGCAATCTGAAGATTTAATACAACAAACTGTCTAAAGTTGTGCTTGTGCAGAAAGCACAGTGCTTTACTACTATTTAAACTACAATCAAAATATTCCAGGTAATTGAGATGAATATTGAAGTTTCTGTCTGGAATACTACACATTGCCAACCACAATAAACCACAGTAAACTCCTACAGCATTAGCTCTGTGGACTGCTTCTGAAAGTGGGCAGGCTCTGTTCTTTCAGTAGTCATGACAGTATACCATCTGGGACATTTTCATAAGACTAAGCCTGTCTTATAGCTGATTTGAGCTGTCCAATACTCCCACAGCTGTGAGAGGACATGGCTAGGCAAACGGGTTATCAGCTCATGCTCCTCAAACAAAGCTTCTGCCACATGGTTATTTGACACATTATTGCTCTGTCACCCTTACAATAGGTTTTGATCAGCCAAACTCACTGTTAACCTAGTTTCACGATTTTTCTGAACATATCGCTTTCTAGGCTTAATAAGAAGTGTAGGGGGTTTTTTTTGGGTTTTTTTGTCAAATTTGTCTATAGACCTTGAAGTTAATTTAAATATTTTTGTCTGGCTCTTATCAACAGTAACTTGTAAAGAGATTTATAGACTGCAAAATGAGACATTAGACAACAACAAAAGTTTCCAGCATAAATACTAATAAGAATAAACTTTAAATGAAGCTGTATGATATTGTCTAAGAAAATCTAGTCTTTAGTTCATGCGAAAGCACTAGAAACTTGGAAGTGGAGGAAAAGCTTATTGCATCGCTAAAATGCCAAAACACTTAAGCAGCGATCTTTGCCGTTTATGCACACTTATAACCCTAAAAATCTGAGTTTCAGATGAAGAAGGGCATGCCATGCTCTCTGAATTTCTCAATCAGAGTACATCGATAATGTGGTGTATAGACATCTGACCTGACACCTAAAATACGATTTCATTTTAGCTGCAACAAAAAGCCAGAGGAGTGACACCTGGTTGTGTATGGTAACTGAAATGCCTAGTAGGAAAGTTATTAACTACTGGAACTGGATCAGTTCTCTTTTTTGTCATGGCTGAGTTTCAGATGAAGGTTTTTCATTTAGAATTTAATGCCAAAAAGGAAGTTTGACACCATCAGCACAGTTGCATTGTAGCAGTGGGAATAATCAGGAGCAAGTGTCATTAGCCTCTCACTGGGCTCATGCAGTTAGGCTGACTTCAGGTCCCAAAGTTGGTTTGGATAACAATATTGATCTGGAAAACCAGCCAGATCCAAACACATTTTAGCTGATCACAAATCCTAGAATCTGCATAAATACCTGCATAAAACTCCACTGCTTCAGTTGATAATTCAGTATGTCTCAGACATTTCATGCTTTGTTGTAAACAAAAATCCATTTGATAACATCTCAAATACCCCCTCTTTTGTCTGTATGTTTCACACATATAATAAAACATTATTATTCTCATTATTATTATTATTATTATTATTATTATTATTATTGCTATTAATGGTCAGAATAGTAATTTCTTTAAAATATGTGAATCGTTCTACTTTTTTGCCACACAAACACAATGCAAGTTTGATGTAAAGAATAGAATATGTAAGTAAATAGAAACTGCACCAGTAGTCCATCATTTTGATTGCCTGCATTTCACTTCCCAGTGGGAAATTCCTTCACCGCATTACAGTCCGTTCCCAGTAAATAATATTAAACGTACTATATATTTACACAACAAAAACCACAAATAAGACATTTTATGCACTTTCATTTGTTTTGAATTTACTACCAGCTTTCACATATTGAGGTCGTCTTCTTAATTAGCAGTGCATGGAAGGAGCTTGCTGCAACAGTTTTTTATTTTAATTTACTCCCAGATTTACTCCCCCTACCACATTTTTCTCATCCATCAGCTTTTTCCACAGTTCACACATAATCCTCTATGAATAACATAAAGCACCAAGTAGGTCTCCTGCCAAGTTAAGTTCTTCTAAATTAAATATTATACTCGACATGGCACAGTTATGGATCTATAGTGGTCTGTCCTAAATGAGCTACAACTGTCTACTCCAAAAACTTGAGTGTAACACTCCATCTTTCACATTGTATTACTTCAAGAGAACTCACACCATCACGTGATGTGAATTTGATGTAAAAAGAAGAATTCAAAAGCAGAAATAAGACAAATAGAAGTTGTTTACTCAGTGTGGATTCAGTGTGTTTACTTACACCTCTTTCATTTTTATTTATTAAAATAGTTTAGCTATTGTTAACTATTGCTACTGGCAGTGTTTAACAAAGTCATAGGAGAAAAAAATAACCCCTATATTAACTTCATTTAATTGAGGAAATGTGTGTGTGTGTGTGTGTGTGTGTGTGTGTGTGTGTGTGTGTGTGTACAGTACGAATTTAATAGTTTGAAAACATGGACTCCTAATTGACCTAATTTTAGGATAATAGTTAATACAAAACTATATAAGCTACGACCTAATACAGCAGTGTGACAAAGTGTTGGACAAAGTGTCCTGCCTTCTTATTTCTTTGCATGTTTGTCACACTTTAATGTTTCAGATCATCAAACAAATTTAAATATTAGTAAAAGATAACACAAGTGAACACAACAAACAGTTTTTCACACCACTGTATACATTTCATAGTTCACTGACCGGAAAAGTGTAAAACAAATCAGAGCTATAGAGTGGCCTACTTCTTTTCTGGAGCTCCTCTGTTCTCCTTACTTGCCAAATCAGCCAGTAAGGGACCTGACCTGCTTTCCTGAGATATGAAGTCTAAACAGTAATGGGGGTATAAATGTGAAATTATATGCATTAACAAAGCACAGGCCGAGCAAATCAAGCTGCTGAATTAGGAAGTCTGATTAAGTGTAAAATAGCTAAATAGCACTAGAGTAGGAGGATAATGGTGGAAAAATTTTGAGTCCCCCAAATGTCAGGTTAAGGTTACTCACATAATTACTCACATAGTTACACACTGTGCCACATTTTCAAAATAAATCAGAATTTCTTTGAAGGCTATATTTTTTAAGTCTTTATAATATTTAATTAAAAATGTCTAGAAGCTCCATGTTTGTATGTCGATTGTCACTTGTGAAAAAGTACACTTACACAATTTCCAAACAATATAACTTTAATAATAATAATAATAATAATAATAATAATAATAATAATAATAAAGTCATCTCACTTTCATTTAAAGAATCAAACTTTGTATTTATCACACCATGCAAGATTTAACACATTTTAAAAATCCTATGAGCACTGACTTATATCTTATATTAATATGATTTATATGGCCTTCTTTCTGATTTCATTTTTTTATGTTTGTCAAACTTTCAGATCATCAAACTCATTTGAATATTAGTAAAATATAACACAAGTGAACACAACATGCAGTTTTTAAATGAAGGTTTTTATTATTGAGGGAAAACAAAATCCAAAACTACATGGCCCTGTGTGAAAAAGTGTTTGCCCCCCTGGTTTATCACACCTGAGTTCAATTTCTCTAGCCACACCCAGGCCTGATTACTGTCACACCTGTTCGCAATCAAGAAATCTCTTAAATAGGACTTAATAGGTCTGAAACTGTGAAGTGGATCAACAGATCCTCAAAAGCTGGACAGCAGTCAGAGAGCCAAAGAAATTCAGAAACAAATGAGAAAGATAATAAAAAAAATAATAAAAACCTTCATTTAAAAACTGCATGTTGTGTTCACTTGTTATCTTTTACTAATATTGAAATTAGTTGGATGATCTAAAGTGTGACAAACATGCAAAAAAATTAGAAATCAGGACTACTGAAACACTTTTTCACACCACTGTAGATGTTTAAATGCTTGCAGACTAAAAAACAGAAAATAAGGCCTAGTAAAGTGGAAGTACTGTGAATGACTGCCACAATTATCTTAATAACCTTTAAAAAATATTCTGGAAAAAAAAGCAAAGTTATAATTACCGTTATAGTTATTTTTGTCCTTACCTTACAGACCCTGGCCACTCTGGCCACTCTGGTCTGGCTTGAGTAAGGTTTCTGCTCCAGATTTCTCTCAGTAAAAAAGAAGTAAACTTTGTCATCATCCCCAATGGAGCTGTTGATGCTCTCTCTCAATAGTGCTGAGCCAACAAAGTCCGCCTCTGCAAAGAACAGTGATCTTAACAACCATATGGGCAATAAAGGAAAACTTATGGGCCTTAAAGAAAATTTACTGCATCTGTAGGACAAAAGCACTGAAACTGTTGAAAGTGTTTAAGAAGGCTTCTAATTCAAAAGATCATTTAAATTGTAAGAAGCAGAATTGTGAAGCGGGTCTGCCATTCAAATTTCTTTTTATAATTGTACAATATTTATTAAATCATAAATATTTAATTTTACATCAAATGGAACAATAGTATTTTTTCAGTAGGATTTTTTTATTTCTAAAATACTTTTATGTTTACAAATTTCTATAGTGTTTAAAACATGTTTGCTTCTAAATATGAAACCAAAATATGACTGTTGTTCTATTTAATCATAATTTCTTATTTACACATCTACAAACCCACAAACCTTTCATCAGTAGGACTCTCCATAGAAGAGGCATTGAATAATAACTGAGTTGATATATAGTACTGGGCAAAAGCTTTTGTCAGTTGTCAAAAAATGCTGTAAAGTGAGAATGCTTTCAAAAATAAAACTGTACAGAAGAGAAATTTAAATCAAATCAATATTTGGTGTGACCACACGTTGGCTTTTAATTTTAACTTTTGCACACTTTGCAAGTCAGAAAAGTCAAAGTCATTACCTGCAAGAGACTTAAAAAATCTCGTGAGGAACAGCCACACTCTGCAACTAAATTAAGTTCTTCAAGATGTTTGAAACAACCTACCTGCTGAGTTCCTTCTAAAACTGTAACTAGAAGTCGTGTTTTGCAAATAAAAGGGCAGTTACACTAAATATTGATTTTATTTGTATTTGTCTTCTGTTAATTTTCTTTCCAATTTGTTAATTGATAAGAATAAACTATTTACACTTGTATTTTTTGCACAGTACTATATGTTGGGTATTTCAAAATACACTTTACAATTCTACTGGAATAAGGATCCCTTCACCCACTGTCATCATAAGTCTTGTACATACCCAGGAGCCATTTAGTTGGAGCCTCTTCTGTCCTCAGGTTGGGGAAAGGAAAGTTACGACGAATGTCAGGGGAACTACGAAAATCATACTGTGAGGCAGAGTACATCTCACTGTCTAGAGAAAGAGAAAGATATCTCATTATTTAGAAGATGTAACATATATACAGTATCCTCTTATTTAGATTAGACTTTAAATTCTGTATTTGACTGGATGAGGTATTTATTCTGTTTCTCTTGATGCATATTGTAGGTAGACCATAATTTAGTGCTTACCCACAATAAACCCAGTATAGCCTTTGAATGGGTCATAGGGGCATTTTTCTTTGCCTTCCTCAAAACGCACAAAGCTGAATCGTTCCACATCCTGTCAAGCACATCATAGAAAATGCTGCTGAAACATCATATGTTGTTCCATTCTGCTGAATAGAATCAAAGTTAATTTCAGCACAAAATGGTGAGCTGTGATCCTTACTATGTATGCACAGCGAGGTCGGAAGGCATGTGTCCCACAGGTGTAGAGATGGGTCTCATTATAACGGTCAAGAAACCGAACATAATTGTAGCATTCTGTCTGTGGCAGAACAACATTGACACAATTACTCAACAAATACAGAATGCAGTCAGTGAGTGGGAAGCATATGAAGCCGATCAGTCTCAAAACTATAGAAGTAAGAAAATAAAAAATAAGTACAGGCTCAAGAGAATGCCTTTAATACAGTTTCATGAGTCAGAGAGGTTATACCTCATCGTCTCTTCCTTTGCTTAAGCACTGCTTCTTCTGCTCAGCAGATGCAGCCCAATCGATCTGTTATGAAGTAAAAAAACAGCCTTATTAAGCCATAACCAAGAAGCAAAGACCACTGAAGAAGCTGTATATAATGTGAGTGAATGATGAAACTACTCACAGAACTGTTATTGCGGATAGCTGAGATATTGGCTGTGTCCAGGGCATAAAGGGCCTCTCTGGCCCCTACATACAACACACCAGATCCATCCTCTAGCAGTAGAGTACTGTAGTTTACAGTCTGACCATGAAAATGATTACATCCTAGAAGCCCTGCAAAAAGTCAGAGACCCAATTAGAAAAACAAGGACACGCATGGCCACATAGTATCAACACATTAGCATAGTTGCATCAGCTCGATCGACTGTGGTCAGAACTCAAGAATGAACAAAAGGACTGCAATCGATGCTACAGCTGATCAAACAATGAATTCATGAAAGAGGATTAAATGGAATTCTCCAAGAAAGAAAAAGCTGGGCATTGCTCCAAAAGCATAACCAGGAGGGGTGGAAGAAGAGATAATGCAGAGAAAAGAGCACTAATCTGCATTAAGCTGACTCATGAGCAACCTGAAATCTTTTAGGCACCTTTACTGTTTAAAGCTGAATCCGATATGTTAATTATATGCTCATACTTCATGTGCCACTTGAATAATAAGAACAAACAATTAATGCATGTAGTCACTAAGATCCACAATAAAAACGTTGAGAATTTTGATATATTCAGTGATTGATATACAGTATACACCTTTATTAAAAATATAAAAAATCTGGCGATATATATTTTTGTAAGATTAATATGAGAAGAATTTGTAATAAAACGAATATTTAGTGTCACAAATCATTTACCACTGACTCCCACTTCTTAAAATATATTTCTTTATTACCACCAGAATAGAACGCAATGTGCTGAGACCAACAGCAGTTACTCTGAAATATTCATAAAGCATGAGACTCTTTTCCCCCTAAATTACAGCCATTGAATGTGTGCTGACTTTAAAAAACAAACCCTCTCCCTGCTTGCATTTTTAGGGGGGTGCTTGTTTTAATATGTGTTGAAAAGATCAAGTTACCTTTCAAACACAATGGCACCCTACATCCTCTTATTTCCCTTTTCTGTCAACACCTTATTTATTCATCATTCATGTCTCCAACTTGCCAAACTATTACACAGACTGCCATATCAGAAATTCCAAATTACAATAACTAAACAGTTTTCACAAGAAAATCATAGGACATATATCGTATAACATATAAGTTTATTCATGAATGTAAATTGAATGCATTGCTATGTAAGCTTAACAGTTGAACAACTGAAATGCAACTGAATTGTGGGTGTGTGTGAGAAAGTTGGTGGTGTCATATATAAATGAGTGACATAAGTCCCAGAAAGGCATTGAGCCTCAGTGTGAACCATATATAATTCCCCCAAAGCATTCCATTTATTATCTTCATGCATTAACCAATCATGGAACACCCTAATAAAGCTAACAGACCACCACTGTGAATCAAGAAAGGTCAGAACAGGCCTGAGGATGTGTGTGTGTGTGTGTGTGTGTGTGTGTGTGTGTGTGTGTGTGTGTGTGTGTGTGAGTGTGCATGTGTGTGTGTGAGTGTGCATGTGTGTGTGTGTGTGTGTGAGAGAGAGAGAGAGAGAGAGAGAGAGAGAGAGAGAGAGAGAGAGTGTCTTAAGGCACTTGATGTCAGTGTGTGTCTGTATGTTTTGCAAATATCTCATGCCCATACAGCAGTTATGATATAAACGTAAAAAGTCTCTTGAATTCTATTATCCAGTGATTGTCCCTAGGCAATTGCACAGAATGTGCTTGGAGTCACACTGTGCTGGAATACTGCTACAGTACACACTGGCACATCTTAATGCTTGTGTTATCAAATACAATACTGTTTTAAGGCGAAATAATAAAAGAGTAAAACCACTGAATGTCACATCATTAAAAATGCATGGACAAAGTTAACCCAGATATCAAATGTGTGTGTGTAGTTCACACTGAATGTTGACTCAAGCATTCAGGCTTAAACATAACCTTTGTTCCATCATGTAGAAAAGCAAAATGTGTACAATACTCTGTTTGGTATACTGTGTGTGTGTGTGTGTGTGTGTGTGTGTGTGTGTGTGTGTGTGTGTTCTGCCAATGTTGACTCACTTTTTCCCTCTGGTCAAAACAGTGTCTAGCAGGCTGAGTAGGCACGTGTGTATATAAAGGGACACTAGTGACATGGGTGCTGAAATAAGATAACCACACGGACACTTCACCAACAGCAAAGGAAACCTATCTCTGGCTATGTATGTTCACTCATATTAAAAAAAAAAAGTGATATGAAAGTATTAACTGAACTCTATAAACCCAAAGATCAAAGATTTTATTGTTAGATATTCTGGTTGTACCAAGCAGTATTTTACCCCTAAACTATGTGGTTGTCAGTTTTCACTTTAGCAACTTACTACTCTTATTTTATACTTATACTTATATACTCCTTCCAAATAGGTTTAATGCTTTCACTTCCCAGTGAGTGAACTGTATAGTTGCTAGATTTTGTAATCAAACACTGTATTGTATTATAATAATGGTACAGTATTATTACTAGTATTAGGTCAAAGTATCAAATACCAGTCCATCACAGATCCAGAAATATGCACACAACAGCACCAGATGCTTTTCCTATGGACGGAAAAAACTCCAAAACTGTAATGACAATAAAATAATTAAAAAAAACAGTACATCTAAAAACTTTGTTGCATGCATCAGCAAATGATATGGATATAGCTTCAGTTCTAATGAACAAATAATGCAATCAGTGAAGTTAGTTTGTACAATTTCATAAAGTCACAGATGAATGGCCAACAAAGCCATTCTTCTGAATAAATAATCATTATATTCTGTTTGTGATGTTATCTGTAGGGTTAACTTGCTAGCTAGGTTACTTACTGGAACTACAGCAACAAAACTAACAAAGGTCCTGTTTCAAACAAAGCAAGCTAAAATAGCAAAAGCAAGAAAGCTAGCAATACTAACCCAGCCATTAGGGAGGCACAAGCCAGTGCACTCTTAGTGCCGCTCCCAAGCCCGGATAAATGGGGAGGGTTGCATTAGGAAGGGCATCCAGCCTAAAACGTGCCAAATCGAATATGCGGATCACAAATAAGAATTTCATACCGGATCGGTCGAGGTATCGTTGGCCAACAGGGTACCGGTGGAAATTGGGCTACTGTTGGCCAAAGGAGGAGAAGGAGAGGAGGAAGACGTCTACAGAGACGGCAGGGAAAGGAGAAGTTTAGGAGAGTGGAGGTTAGGGTTGGTACTTTAAATGTTGGTACTATGACTGGTAAATGGAGAGAGGTAGCTGATATGATGGAGAGGAGAAAGGTAGATATGTTGTGTGTTCAGGAGACCAAGTGGAAAGGGAGTAAGGCCAGGAACATTGGAGGGGGGTATTAACTGTTCTATCATGGTGTGGATGGAAAGAGAAATGGTGTAGGGGTGACTCTGAAGAAAGAGTACAGTAAGAGTGTAGTGGAGGTGAAGAGAGTTTCTGATAGGGTGATGAACATGAAGCTGGAAGTTGAAGGGGTGATAATAAATGTCATCAGTGCCTATGCTCCACAAGTGGGTTGTGAGATGGAGGAGAAGGAAAGATTCTGGAGTGAATTAGATGAAGTGGTAGATGGTGTACCTAGGAATGAACGATTAGTGATTGGGGCAGACTTTAATGGGCATTTAGGTGAAGGGAACAGAGGTGATGAGGAAGTGATGGGTAGGTATGGTTTTAAGGAGGTGTGGTTTTTGCTAAAAGGATGGAAATGGCAGTGGTGAATACGTATTTTAAGAAGAAGGAGGATCATAGGGTGACATATAAGAGTGGAGGAAGGTGCACACAGGTGGACTATGTTCTATGTAGGAGATGCAACCTGAAGGAGATTGGAGACTGTAAAGAGTTGGCAGGGGACAGTGTAGCTAGACAGCATCGGATGGTGGTCTGTAGGATGGTTTTGGAGGTGATGAAGAAGAGGAGGAGAGTGAGGACCGAGATAAGAATAAGATGGTGGAAACTGAAGGAGGAAGACTGTAGTGTGAGGTTCAGGGAAGAGGTCAGACAGGGGCTCTGTGGTGGTGAATAGGTGCTGGATGATTGGGTAACTACTGCAGGAGTGATGAGGGAGGCAGCTAGAAAAGTACTTGGTGTGACATCTGGAGATAAAAAGGTAGACAAAGAGATGTGGTGGTGGAATGAGGAAGTGCAGGAGACCATAAGGGGAAAGAGGTTGGCAAAACAGAAGTGGGATCGACAGAGAGATGAAAAAAGTAGGCAGGAGTACAAGGAGATGCGGCAGCAGGTAAAGAGGGATGTGGCGAAAGCCAAGGAAAAGGCATATGAGGAGCTGTATGAGAGGTTAGACATTAAGGAAGGAGAAAAGGATTTGTACCGATTGGCCAGGCAGAGGGACCGAGCTGGGAAGGATGTGCTGCAAGTTAGAGCAATAAAGGATGGAGATGGAAATGTGTTGACTAGTGAGAAAGGTGTGTTAAGAAGGTGGAGGGAGTATTTTGAGCAGCTGATGAATAAAGCAAATCAGAGAGAGAGAGGTTGGATGGTGTTGAGATGGTGAAGAAGGAAGTGGATAGGATTAGTAAGGAGGAAGTAAGAGCAGCGATTAAGAGGATGAAGAGTGGAAAGTCGGTTGGACCAGATGACATACCGGTAGAAGCATGGAGATGTTTAGGAGAGATGGCAGTGGAGTTTTTAACCAGATTGTTTAACAAGATTCTGGAAGGTGAGAAGATGCCTGAGGAATGGAGAAGGGGTGTACTGGTACCGATCTTTAAGAATAAGGGAGATGTGCAGACCTGCAGTAACTACAGGGGAATTAAGTTGATCAGTCACACCATGAAGTTATGGGAAAGAGTAGTGGAAGCCAGGCTGAGAGAAGAGGTGACCATCTGTGAGCAGCAGTATGGTTTCATGCCAAGGAAGAGCACCACAGATGCATTATTTGCTTTGAGAATGTTGATGGAGAAGTATAGAGAAGGACAGAAGGAATTGCATTGCGTATTTGTGGATTTAGAGAAAACGTACGACAGAAAGCCAAGAGAGGAGTTGTGGTATTGTATGAGGAAGTCAGGTGTGTCAGAGAAGTATGTGAGGGTGGTGCAGGACATGTATGAGGACAGTGTGACAGCAGTGAAGTGTGCAGTAGGAACGACAGACTGTTTCAAAGTGAAGGTTGGACTGCATCAAGGATCGGCCCTGAGCCCTTTCCTGTTTGCAGTGGTGATGGACAGGTTGACGGACGAGGTCAGACAGGAGTCTCCCTAGACTATGATGTTTACGGATGATATTGTGATTTGTGGTGAGAGTAGTGAGCAGGTTGAGAAGAGCCTGGAGAGGTGGAGGTATGCGCTGGAGAGAAGGGGAATGAAAGTCAGTAGGAGTAAGACAGAGTACATGTTTGTGAATGAGAGGAAGGGCAGTGGAGTGGTGCGGTTGCAAAAAGAAGAGGTGGAGTTTAGGTACCTGGGGTCAACAGTGCAAAGTAATGGGGAGTGTGTTAGGGAAGTGAAGAAAAGAGTGCAGGCAGGGTGGAGTGGGTGGAGAAGAGTGACAGGAGTGATTTGTGATAGTAGGGTATCTGCAAAATGAAATGGAAAGTTTATAGGACTGTGGTGAGACCTGCGATGTTGTATGGATTAAAGACAGACTGGTACTGTGTAGAGGTAAACTAGCAGAAGGATGTTAGCAAGCTACATCATTAATGCACATGTACTACAGATAAAAAAAAATGTGGAAGCAAAAGTAAACAAATCATTTCACTATTATTGTACTTCACACTAGAACTATTTTCTCTATGCTAAGCTAATGTCTATACATGAAAATGTTACTTGCAATACATACTTCAAATTAAAACCAAAATCAAATTAAACAAAGGGGAGAAGACTGTATAAAGATTTAGGAGCCAAAACCACAACTACGGTCTGCTGCTATTTTAGTCCAGAAGACAGAAGATGGTACATTTCTCAGATCCTTCCACCACCACACACAGATCTCTACTTCTGTGACCACATTCTTTCTATTCCCAGAGAAGGCTTATGACATCGTGACAAGCACAGAAAGCAGAGAATGAACAGAATATATCAGTATATATTATCAGTTTTGCAGATGAAAAGGCAGTTGTCTAGAATTGCAATAGCAATGCTAATTGCCAACGTATAGAATATATTAAAAACATTATTAACACTATATATTAATGATATGTAAAGCAGATTTTAATTAGAAAAGTCAAAAGGAAAAAGTTATTTGCCATTATATTTCAATTTGGACACTACAAAAATTCTAAAGCAGTTTAGATTAATTATGAGTGTAATGGTCTAAATGTGTATATAGCATTTATTCAGCAACAATAAAAAGAAAGAATTTCTCATTAATAAAGAAATACAATGTGCTTATCTCCTTGGACTTGTCATGTACCTTTCACCTCCCTGTTATATTTCACTGAAATTAAAGTGTATCATGCCTACAGAAGGAAAAACTGCTCACAGAAGACCATAAAACCCAGAGAGCTCAAGAACAGAGATCTGACACACATGCACTAACACACACATACACACGCACCCATGAAGAATAAAAATGTAGGTCAAGGACAGTTGAAGCAAGGAGGAAAATTAGATGATCTGAAAACACAGGCATGCTCAGAAAAAACATCAAACATCCTGGATTTTTTTAAAACCATGTGCACTTTTACTGCAAAAACCACAAATAATAAATAACATTGATCAAATATTTTTTAATTTCTGTATTTTTACTGAATGATGTTTTACAAATCATTACTATTGTGGGAGATATTTTTATAATGCACTATGGCTGCACTATAATATGCACTGCACTGAGCCATGTGGTGTGTATTTTGCCTTTGGCCTCAAGCTGACTGCATAATAATTTAAAACACAAACAATTACCCATGGATTTCTCCCCCCAGCATAAATTTTGTTAAAGTTTTTATTTGCAGTGTTCTCTGCTCAAAAAGAAGGTTTGGGTGACGTGATTCAGCAAAACGGTAGGCTTTATTCCAAGCTATGAGCAATCATTATTTGCCTAAATTTCAACTGTACAGCCATTTGTGTGTGCCAAAGATTAGTTTACTGTTGTGCAAATGTTATACATATTCAGCCATGAAACAAAAATGGAACTAAATATTACCATAAAACCACAATAACTGTATAGAATTACTCGTTAACGCTGATAGCATAAACTGATTGACTGTTCTCATATATATATATATATATATATATATATATATATATATATATATATATATATCCATACCCCCCTGTCCTCTACACCTGCCTCTTTCAAACCAACATGCATGTCTTCCTTCACTACATCCATAAACCTCCTGCATGTGCGGTCCATCTAATAAGCTCATTTCTAATCCTGTCCATCCTCGTCACTCCCAATGAAAATCTCAGCATCTTCAGTTGTACTACCTCCAGCTCCACCTCCTGTCTTTTACTTAATGCCACTGTCTCTAATCCATACAACATCGCAGGTCTCATCACAGTCTTATAAACTTTCCCTTTCACTCTTGCAGATACCCTACTATCACAAATCACTCCTGTCACTCTTCTCCACCCACTCCACCCTGCCTGCACTCTTTTCTTCACTTCTCAAACACAATCACCATTACTTTGCACTGTTAAACCCCAGGTGACCTAAACTTCTACCCCGTCTCCACCTCTTCTCCCTGCAACCGCACCACTCCACTGCCCTCCCTCTCATTCACACACATGTATGTCTTACTACTACTGACTTTTATTCCCCTTCTCTGCAGCACGTACCTCCACCTTGCAAGGCTTTTCTTAACCTGCTCCCTACTATCGCCAATATCCTCACATGTAGGACATGTAATATCCTCATACATGTCCTGCACCATCCTCACATACTTTTCTGACACACCTTCCTTATACAATACCACAACTCCTCTCTCGACAGCCTGTCGTACGCTTTCTCTAAATCCACAAACACAGTGCAACTCCTTCTGACTTTTTCTATACTTCTCCATCAACAGTCTCAATGCAAATAATGCATCTGTAGGGCTCTTGCTGGGCATGAAACCATACTGTTGCTCACAGATTGTCACCTCTTCTCTCAGCCTGGCTTCCACTACTACACACTACACATTCCTAGCTGTCTCCCTTATCACTTTTGCAGTAACTGCCCAACTCAAAATTCTACAAACAATACCCAATAATGACAACATAAAACAAGTTTGTCTGAAAAAAATGAAAAAATTAAATAAAATTCACAACCTTTGCCATGACACTTTAAATCATCCTTGAGATGTTTCTACAACTTGGTTGGAGTCTACCTGTGGTAAATTCAGTTAATTGGACATAATTTGAAAATCTGTCTATATAAGGCCCCATCGTTAACAGTGCATGTCAAAGCACAAACTATGCCAAGAAGTCCAAGAAATTGTCTGTAGACCTCCAAGACAGGATTGTTACGAGGCACAAATCTAGTGAAGGTACAGAAACATTTCTGCAGCATTGAAGGTCCCAATGAGCACATCCATAAATGGAAGAAGTTTGGAACCACTGGGACTCTTCCTAGAGCAGGCCACCAGGCCAAACAGTGAATGGCAGGAATCGTTGCAGTTCTTTGATGCTCAATGGCTTGGGCCAGGCCGTTACCGCCTCCACCTTTCCGGAGTCCATTTCCACCCCCTGGCAGCTAATGACATATCCCAAGAAGGTGGTTGTTAAATTCACATTTCTCTCCCTTGACAATTAGCTGGTGCTGGAGCAGGCAGTGGAGAACGGTGCAGACATAATGACATTCTTGGAATATTTTCATATATCATCTATGTACACAATTACAAAGGTGCTCAACAGTTGCATGAGTGCTGCCAGCATTGCTTTAGAGATTGCAGAAGCGGGAGGTCCGCTTGTTAGTAGTCAGACCATACGCCGAACACTGCAACAAGTCGGTTTGCATGGCCACCATCACAGAAGGAAGCCTCTTCTGAGGCTGGCCCACAAGAAAGCTCGCAAACAGTTTGATGAAGACAACCTGTCCAAGAGCATGAATTTCTGGAACAGTGTCCTGTGGTCTGATGAGACTAAGATAAACTCTTTTGGCTCAGATGGTGTCCAGGATGTGTGGCAACAACCTTGCCTACAGTCAAGCATGGTGGTGGTAGCATCATGGTTTAGGGCTGCATGAGTGCTGCTGGTACTGGGGAGCAGCGGTTCATTGAGGAAAGCATGGATTTCAACATGTACTGTGACATTATGAAACATAACATGACACCCTTCCTTCAGAAACAGGGCCAAACAGCAGTTTTCCAAAATATTAATGACCCCAAACACACAGCCAAGATGACAACTCATTGCTGAAGGTGAAGATGATGGAGTGGCCAAGTATGTCTCCAGGTCTAAACCCTATTAAGGACCTGTGGGGCATCCTCAACCGGAAGGTGGAGATGCACCATGTGTCTTACATCCAGCAGCTCTGTGATTTTATTTTGGAGGAGTGGAAGAGGATCCCAGCAACAGCTCTGGTGAATTCCATGACAAGGAAGGATTTAGGCAGTGCTAAATAAAAATGGTGCTCACACAAAATATTGACACTTTGCACACAGTTTTGACATGTTCACTTGGGGTGTACTCACTTTTGTTGACAGCTATTTTGACACTAAGGGCTGTATGTTGAGTTGTTTCTAGAGGTAAATCTGTACTGCTATACAAGCTGCACATTGACTACTCTAAAATATATATCCAAGTTTTATTTCTATAGTATTGTCCCTAGATAAATGTGAGGGGTCTACTCACTTTTGTGAGATACTGTAATTGGTTAATTTTGACAGCCCTTACCCACTCTCATGTTAAGTCATATTTTCATATTGTTTTTTTTTTACCACAGGAATGCTGATGATACTCAACTCATCTTCTCCTTCCCTCCCTCAAATACCACAGCATGCCTGGTAGACATATCTTCATGGATGAGTGCTCATCACCTGAAACTCAACCCCAGCAAAACTGAACTGTTGGTCATCCCAAGTGATTCATCTCTAAGTCAGAATCTCAGAATAGCTCTACACAACTCCCCTTCAGCCACTGCTCGCAACCCTGGGGTAACCATGAACAATCCACTGTCCTATGCCTCACATGTTGCTAATGTGATTCGCTTGTCAGTTCCTTCTCTACAACATCAGAAGGATTAGACCATATCTATACACTTTGGCTGCTCAGGTGCTTTTTCAGTCTCTTGTCATTTCGAGGCTGGACTACTGCAACTCTCTGCTGGCAGGTCTATTGTACCTCTGAACGCTATTCGTCCAGTGCAAATTCAAAATGCAGCTGCGTGACTTGTGTTGAGCCTGCCCAAGTTCTCCCACCCCACCCCACTGCTGAGCTTCCTCCACTGGCTTCCAGTAGCTGCACACATTAGATTCAAAACACTGATGCTTGCCTACAAAGCTAAAAATGGACCAGCACCTCCTTACCTCAGAGACCACATCCCTCCTCACACTCCACCATGCTGCCTGGGATCTTCTAGCGTTGCTCGAGTGGTCCTACCTTCTCTCAGGATGAGAGACAAGTATATTTCAAGGCTCTTCTCTGTTCTGGGACCGAGGTGGTGGAATAAACTTCCCATAGAAGTCAGCGGAGTCACTGGCTATCTTCAAGTGATGGGTAAAGACCTACCTCTTCCTAAAACACTTAAACTAGCACTTTTCCCGGTTTGCTTTGTCATTGTTTAAAAAAAAAACCTAACAAAATCCTGAGTTGTAGGCTAATATATATAAGTGTGTAATCTAAAGAACCAGTGTTGATTTATTCATTAATAGAGACTCAAAGCACTTTTGTACGTTGCTCTGGATAAAAAAAAAAAACACTATACTGTTTGGATTTTGTTTACCCTCAATAATAAAAACCTTCATTTAAATGTTGTGTTCACTTTTGTTAACTTTTACAAATATTTAAATTAGTTTAATGATCTGCAACTTTAAATTGTGACAAACATGCAAAAAAAAAAGAAATCAGGAACACTTTTTCACACCACTGTATGTCACTTTTAATTGAGTATAATTTACATTTGATCAATTCTTTCCTGTAAGTATTATTTGCTGCAACATTTTTATTACTCAATCATGAGTTACAGAAAAGTTGCATTACTAATGTGGCAAGGTTTGGTAAGTTTTCAGAATAATTGTTTCAGACATTAATGAATTTAATATTTTATCAGAATAATCTTACCATTAAAAGGCACAGTGGTTCTAGGAATAACATCCAGATCAAGCACGGGTCCGAATGGGAAGCCCCACAGCACGGATGCTGAGCTGCAGAGAAGCATCAGCGTGATGGCAGGCAGCTTAGGATGTGTCATGACCAACATGATATTAGTACAGATGGCAGATAGAATCCTTCCAGATCCTTGAGAGACCACTTTGTCTAGACTCTTAAGAGATTCCTAACTCATCCTCCTGCTGTTAATAGTTTCCCTCTGCACAGAAAAATAAGAGAATAATGACTTTCCCCGTCAGATATTCTCACAGGCAAAATAATTAATATTGCATGCATTTACTGTCACTGAAACTTTTTCCATGCATACAAGAGGGATCAAATTAGTGAACGTCATATGCTCCCTGCTGTACATAAAGCTCACAAAGGGGTACCTTCAGCAATTACATAACAATGCAGAAAAAGAGACAATCAAATATCAGGGTTATTCAAAGGTGGCACGTCATAAAATGTAGTTATGCTTATAATTTTAATACTTTTAGGACCTTGTGAGTATCTAGTGATCCATCGTATGCCATGTTGTTAGGTCAAGTAGTAACAGAGAAGCACTCTACTGTATCTACCTGAATCTTAAATCTTATAATTTGGACATTGTATAAATCATACTCAATTTCCTAATGATTAATTACTTTTTTTTTAAATAACCCATAAATAGATAGATAGATAATTCATTGTGGAAAGTTAGTCAAATTACTTTACTTAGATGTGTACATAGCTGGTTCATTTCAGTCGTATTGGCCCTGCTTAACATTTTGACTTAAGTAAAATAACAAAGGATGTACATGAAAATTATTTATAATATATCTGACACAGACCATGTACTGTTATCATGTAGATGATGTTGGATGTTGTGTTACAAGCTCCACTTCTTTCATTTTGTACTGCATTGAACACTCTCTGCAGTTATCTTAGGTATAATATAAAAAACATCTAGAATAGCAAATTAATGATTATTATTATCAATTGAGACTCATCAGCCCCACATATCATTATATCATTATGAAATCTCTGTCCCAATATTTCCTTCAAAACCTTTTAAAGGAATTGACAATTACTGACAAAAAAGTATATTGTACAATATTAGAGCTGTTATGTTCATATAACATTTATTGGCATTCTACATTTATCCTTAAATTAAAAAAAATAATAATTACAAATCCTTTTCCATAGCTAAAATTGGTCTTAGAAATGGAGTCATTACTGATAAGACCATCTGTCAGCCAATCTATAATCCATGCTTAAAATTTAGTTTGACATTTCCACAGATGGCATTGAAATCCAATAAAATCACCCAAATCTGTGCTTTAATGTGCTGTCTGTTTAAATCCTGGTAATCTACCTGAAACGTGCTAAACGGCTGCATGACAATTTTAAGCATATCGAGCTTCTATAACTAATCATTAACAAAACATTTGTTGAACTGAAAATTTTAAATAAACCTTACTGTCCAGTATTTCCTGAATATAATTTATTTGGTAAAATACATAATTAATTGCTACTGTCAACAGTATATCCTGACCTCTGACTGATCCTATAGAGATTAAGTATATAAAATGACCGGACAAATATAACACTTTATGAAACGGTTGCAAGTCCCTGAATAAAACTTCAGAACTAATGCACTTATGATTTGCTGTCATAAGTACAAAGAAAAACAGGAATGAAACAAGTCCATATCATGTGCAACATAATACCAGCGCAAGTGTGGGCTGTTGTCAATACAATCCAAATGCTGGTATTCCAAAATATAATCTCATGTGTTACAGGCTCTATGTAAACTGACACAAGTGGATTTTTCTAGAAGAAATGCACCAGTGCAGAACATCACCCCCACAATTCAAATAAGCCAAGAGACACAAGTCTATTGGCAACAAAATAAAAGAAGCAGTTTTTTTTTAATGTTCAAGCTTTCAATATAGTATACATCATGCATGCTTTTGATCATTTCTAAATCTGTCTTATGTTTAATCCTTTTCTCAATCAGTATGAGAAAACCTAATTTCAGCATTAGCATCCCAAGTAAAAAATAAAACTCATAAAACCACAATTTTATCCTGCCTTTCCCTCTAAAAACATATTTATTCATGTTATAATTAATGGTTTATAAGTATGCTTAATAATAAATTGCCTAAAATGCATAATTATTAAGTGCCAGGAATATTTATATGTGGAAATAAATTTAGACAAATATATGATGTAAACACTTTAATATTTATAAAGTAAAGATTTATTTATTGTTAGTGGATGCTGTAATATTTTACTTAATTATATATAGTCTTATAAAATATACAGTATATAAAAGACAATCTGATTAAATCATGGTCTAATTTATCAGTATTGTTTACTAAATTGCATGCACATAATCTCCAAACAGGAGACTCTATAATTAATGGTGATGCCTCATTCGGTGATTGTATTAAAAAATAAATAAAACAGATTACAGCCAGTAACACAGGCTACTCAACTCACATAAAAGTTCACTATGCATTACTGTAGTAGACTAGTGATGAGATGAGATTATGAGATGGTGAACATGGATAGTTTTAAAAGAACTGAATTGATCAAATGGTCAAGGTGAGTTACTTGGCTATCATTTTTGTTTTTCTAACAGTGACATATCAGATGCTATCAGCAAATGAACAAACAGGAATCCAGAGCACTGCTCACCCTCATTTATTTGCATATAGGCAACACATTGTTTTTTTATTCAACAGTGGTGCAGTTATAACGTAGAATTTGTAATACATTTCAAATACAGTACATCACTTACTGCTTACCTGAATCTACAAGATAAAAACAACTTAAGGCTCTCGTGTAAAATACCTTATGAGTACTCCACAGAGAACAGGCATGATTGCACACCACTGCGGCATTTTTAAAGGACACTTCTGGCACACTTTAAAAGTCACCTTCACCTGCTTGTTTCATCTGCACTGACATATGCAAGGGATTGCATATGTAGATTGATTCGTAGCGTCTAATACAAGTTTAATAGAATGTGCAACTTCAAATAAAAGACTAGAATAGGTTTCCAGGTACTGTACCTCTCAGCCTGCATCCTCGGAACAGAAATAGCCAATGCAGTGCGTTACCGTAGAAACCCGGAGCTCTTGTGTGTGCGTGTGTGCGTGTGCGCGCGTATATGTGTGACCCACAGTAGCTGCGCGCGATTTAACACACACTGCAAACGCGCGCGGTTCAATGTCCAAGGTGAAGACACGCCTACGTGTTAATATTCATTACATCAGCCATAAACCACGCCCCCAGTGCATTAATTTTCTGAAAAAGCATCTGCAGGAGCATTTGAGGCACACAGACGAACAAAAACGCCACAAATATACACGTATTTTGTTATTTAGAGCCGAACTTAAATAAGTTTGGATACCCCAAGTCGTATATGTTAATGTAGTCTTTTATTGCCTGAATAAGGATAAGTTTGTCCAGCAATCTATTAAGGACCGATTTTGAGCTGTGCAATGATATTTAAATGCTTAGTAAATGCTGGGCAAATTCATGTATGAACTTTTCATGTAGCCAATTCGTCAATTAAATTATATTTTTTTAATTCTCGTATTGCATACAACATATGAACCGCTGTGGCGTCCCCTAATGGGAGAAGCCGGAAGAAGAGGAAGAAGTATAGAATACAACATATAGACTTAGGTGCCATTCGTGACTCTGGCGCCACCAAAAGGCGATGCAGCATTATTACCACTTCTGTCATCTGTTTTTTGACTCCTTTTAGATAAAATACCTATTTAAACTGTCCTGAATTCAGTCACGAATATTTGTAATGTTCTGTATACGACCACGTGTCTGGGTAACCAGTAATAGATTTATATTTTCCTTTTAGATAATAACTCTTATCTTTTACATTTATATTTATGGAATTTTGCAGATGATTTGCATCATGCTTGGTACCAGACATAACTAACTCCTAACCCTATACCAACCCTAACTCATTTCTAACCCAATCCAAGACCCATTTTACTCCGAACCCCACTTCATTACCAAACCTCTCCCAGCCCCCACCTCATTCCCATCCCTCTCCCAACCCCAACTCACTCCCAGCCCCACCTCACTCCCAGCCCCAACTAACTTCTAACCTCATCACTTTCCCAACCCCAACTCACTCCCAACCCTCTCCCAGCCCTAACTCACTCCCAACCCTCTCCCAACTCCAACTCACTTCTAAACCCAACTCACTCCCAACCCTCACCCAATCCCAACTCACTCCTAACCCCAATTTACTCCTAACCCCAACTCTCTTCCGACCCTCTCCCAACCCTAACTCACTCCTAACCTTAACACTTTCCCAACCCCAACTCACTGCCAACCCTCTCCCAGCCCCAACTCACTCCCAACCCTCTCCCAACCCCAACTCACTCCTAACCTCAACACTTTCCCAACCCCAACTCACTCCCAACCCTCTCCCAATCCTATCTCATTCCTAATCCCAACCCTCTCCTAACCCCAACTCACTCCTAACCCCAACTCACTCCTAACCCTTTCCCCTCTGCAAACCCCATCCACAAGCATTTACTGCTTTTAGGCAACTTCTTTTAGACACGTGTTGATTAATCCTGTTTTCCACACTTGAATATTTATGGATGTGTTGTAAAATTAAAAAGCAACAGAAGCTATCAGTTAATAATATTATTTGGACTAGAAAATTTACATTTGTGGTTTTGCCGCCTGAGAATGTCGTGTAGAAGAAGACGAAGGAGAAACTGGAAGAGAAGGAGGAAGCGGATTTAAAGGGGTTTTACGTCACCAATTTCCTCTTACACATGACAGCTGCTGAAACCCACTTTTATTTTCCATTACTGTACGCTATAGGAACAATCAGAACCGGGTTTTTACTAGTTTTATTTTCTGGCAACAACAGACACGTTTTCTCCAGAGGGTAGATTTTTTTGTTTTTATTATTATTGGAAAAGCTAATAAACCGTGGTAACTGGGTTGAAATGTTCACATGCCAACTGGGCAGCGTGTGAAAGGAACACGTCGCCCTGTGTAAAATAAAAGCAGATGCCGAACAGGACGTGTACAGGGTAAGTTTATTGAGGCTGTTCAGAGAATTACACAGTGGACCAGCTATAAACATTTACACTCGATTTTTGGATATATTTTTCTTAGGGAAAAGCTGAAATCACTAGCTAGGACTAGTTAGCTTGCTAATATATGTATGTATGCCGACCACAATAGTGTCTTCACGTCTAAATAATCACCTTTAGCCAAAAAAAATAATATTAATAAAACAAATAATGAATTAAAAGTGTAGTTTACACTAAGTTTTAGTTTAACGGTAGATTTAGATTGATGATTTTATGAATGTAGCTAGCATGTTGCGCTTGATTAGCATTGGTAAGCCAGGCTGCTTACCTAGCGACAAGTTAACGCCGGGTAGTTAATCTGATGTTAACCAGTGTTGGTAGTCGTTAAGATAACATGTTTTAAATAATTAAACTCGTTGCAATGTTGAACAATTTTATTAAACTTGGATTATGTGACTTGTGGAGGCTGAAACGGGTTTGCACGCCAGGTATATACTGTACATATATATATATCGCTGTATATGCATTGTGACGCCAGTTTACTGTATGTTTCGATACAGAAGCAGAGAGAAAGTGAATATGTTGGTGATTTTCATTCACATGAATCAGTGGGTAAAACCTCAGCAACGGCGGCATGGAGACAGATTTTTTGTGCATTATTTTGCTATATTAATATGGCACAGGTGTGGAACCTGTTACCATATTACATTACTGCCTTACTGTTGATCTCAGCTTGGATCAGATACGGGTTTGTACTACAGCAGTAATAGAGAAGCCACCTGTTCAGAGAGATGAGATGGATATCTATGTGCATGCAGTGGCAAGAACTCAGTGGTTTTGCTTCACACTTTAAATCGTATTGGACACCGACCAGAAATAAGAAATTCACTAATATATTCAAGGATAAACCGATCTGACCTGCTGTTAAAGTATGATATTGAACTACCCTTTGTTTATTAGTTGCTTTGTTTATTATTAGTGGTCATACATGCATGATACATAGAATTAGGTGTTTGTTTAACGCAATACACAGAGGTCCTATATGAAGATTAATTGAAGAAATATTACACTGGTTTTTCAGTGGAGGTATTGACCTTTTAATATTATTATTAGTCACACTGTATACGTTGATTCATGTAAAACATTTTAAGGCCTATGACTAAGCCTAACTAAGTGTTTGATAACGTGTTTTTAGTGCCATATTATATTATGATCCTCCAACAGTAAAATGCTAACTAGGTTTGTGCAGAACATCAAAAACATCAAGTTTTGTTTATATGCAACAAATGAGCTAAAAGCCTAAAACAGACACCGGACTGCGAATGCCTGGAAGAGGGTTCAGTGGACAGATGAGTCCAAATTGTACTTTTTTGGCAGAATAACTTGTGGACTGAGAACAAGAAAGACATTAGCCGGCTGCCTCACACCCAAGTTAAATCAAGTCAAGACGCTTTTATTGTTTTCTACCATATATAGCTGACTTAGTACAAAGTGAAAACCCACCCTCAAACATGGAGGTGAAAGGTAATGGTTGGGGTTGTTTTGGAGCAGGGAAAAATATTACACTTGAAAAAAATACTTAACCAACATGGCTTCTATGCCATACTTTAACACCATGCAATTCCATCTGGACTGGGGCTAATTGGAACTTAACCATACAACAAGCGTTATTTCGAGAGCTGGAGAGCTGGCCTGCCCTGTCACCGCAAACATAAATCTTATAGAACTGCTGTGGCATGAACTGAAGATCAGAAAGAAATCGTTGTAATCATCAGTTAGTGAAGAATACTTTTGGCAAGTTTTACAAGAGGCATGACGAAGTATTTCAGCCAAATGTTTCGAGAAACTGTGTGTTTTTAAAATAAAGTTTAATATCTGTATGTTTATATATTTTTTTTAAGTAAATCATCATACCATACCATATTTATTTTTAGTTTGTTGCATATAAACGAAAAAGAACATGCATATGTCTCTCAAAAATGATAAAAGACTAGGTGTTGCCTAACTTTTGACATGCACGGTTTTTGTAATTGCTTCATGAATCTTGCATCATTTGCTGTCTTCCTGTTCATGACTTACATGAGTGTTGAAGCAATCCAAAAATAGTTAATATCATACATTTGAGAATGGGTTTATTATTTAAAAAAATGTTCAGCATAATCAGGCAGAAAATCCTAGGATGTAAACCCAGCTTAAGGATATGGGTTGAAAACATTAAATAGAAACCTATTTTTTTTTGCAATATATTGTGTGATATTTGCTGAATTATGAAAGTTAACTAGATAAAGTTAAAACTTTTAAACATTAAATCTACGTTTAAAAGTGTCACCACATGACTACAGTGCTGTGTATTTGTTTTTTGACAGGATTACTATTTAGGACGATGACCACATTCTGCTTGTAGAGGAAATGCAGAGGTAGAGCAAAAGAATGTAAAAAGAGATGGGAAAGATGGTGTGGAACTGTTGCCTGGGTGCCTCCACAGCTGTGCTGTATGGCTCCTTGGCCCTTTTTGTCTCAATTCTTCACAATGTCTTCCTGCTTTATTATGTGGAAACTTTTGTGTCCGTTTACAAGATAGACAAACTTTCCTTCTGGGTGGGAGAGGTGAGTTAGTTTGTTTTGTTGCGTATGTAGATAATGCATTATTAATTAATGCATGCATTAAATAAACAAAATGCATTCTTTTATACCAAGATGAGTAATTTGGTCATTAAATGTTTCTGGCTTGCCCACACAGACTGTGTTCCTGATATGGAACAGCCTGAATGACCCCCTCTTTGGCTGGCTAAGTGACCGTGCTTTCCTTAGCACTCAGTAAGAAATTTCTTATTTGCTCTAAAAAGATAAATCTAGAATCTAGAGTACAACTGAACATTTAAATGTTTAAAACAACAGGAAAAACTTTAATTTGGGTTTTGTATGTTATGTATTTGTTTCATATCTCAGGTCTGGATCTCAGATCTCTTCACCTGAGGTTGTGTTGAAACGCCTGCAGTCTCTCTCAAGGAATGGGCCGCTTTTTGCTCTTTCCTTCCTGGCCTTCTGGGTGGCCTGGGCCCACCCTGGTCTGCAGTTCCTCATTTGCCTGTGCCTTTACGATGGTTTCCTCACACTGGTGGACCTCAACCACAACGCTCTGCTGGCCGACCTAGCCGTGTCTGCAAACGAACGCACACGCTTGAACTTCCATAGCTCCCTGTTCAGTGCACTGGGCTCACTTTCTGTCTTCCTGTCCTACTTCTTCTGGGACAAAGAGGATTTTTGGTCCTTCAGGCTTTTTTGTGTTGCGCTGTCTGCCCTGTCAGTGCTAGGCTTTGCGGTGGTATCCCGAATTCTGCGACACAGGTTCCAAACTGAGGTTCAGTCACTCAAGAAAGGAGAAAACGAATTGCTCAAAGAGTAGGTTCAGTTTAAATCTGCATTTTCTGCCAATGATGCATAAAAATACTTCTTATGTTGCTTAGATGTTGCCATGGTTCTGCCAAATGTCACTTTAATATTCATTCATTAAAACAGCATTTATGAATCTTTCATAAAAACTGTTTGGAAACTGCGTTTCACATTTATAGAATATAGATTTTTCCCCAACCTGAAATACTTTGTGTTTCACTCACAAGGAATGTGAAAGCTGCAGAATCCATTATATACAGTCTCCTTTTTCAATTTTCTAAAAAACAAACAGGAAAAAAAAGTCACTTCTATATTTCTGTTACTTTACTCACTATCGTCATTGCTGTGGGGCTCATGTGCTATAATAAAAGTATAAACTCTGTCTTCTGAAACTGTAAGCAATTTAAAAAGGGCAAAAACAAAAGGTAAAAACAGGACTTGGTCTGCCCCATCACCGAATACATGAGAAAAGGCTTCTCAAATTGCAGACCAGTCCCACAAGCCTCTGTTTGTGAGCAAAAAGAGACTAAAATTGCCTTTTCAATTGTGACTTCTTTCTCTCGTTTTTATTATTCTTACACTGTTTCTCTCAGATTGTCTGTTGGCCAGGCTCCTCTTGCTCAGACTGAGAAGCCCGTCACTCTAGGGGAGTATCTGAAGCAACTCTCCCGGCACAAAAATTTCATGTGGTTTGTTTCAATGAATTTGGTGCAGGTGAATATTGCTTTTGAATCCACAATTTTGTGTTTTGATATATTATTGGTTATGCATTTTAGAACTGCTTTATTCATCTTTTGCTTTTTTTATATTGCATTATTTATCCTAAGGTCTTTCACTGCCACTTCAACAGCAACTTTTTTCCTCTGTTTCTGGAGCACCTATTATCAGACCGCATCTCTGCCTCCACTGGCTCTTTTCTGCTGGGTAAGAACATGTGACCCTACTGAAACATTTGCCCAATTAAAATACTACTAATAAGACCTTAGCGTGATCCAGTTGTACATTTATAATCTTTTGGAATGTTTAATTTGGAAAAACAGGAATGGGTTATGGCAATTTTCTATTTTCATGAACTAATTTAAAAAGCTGTTACATAAACTCAGTATGTATCATAACTTTTGATGTCTTTTTCTGTTCAAAATTTACAGGAATCTCTTACATAGCTCCTCATGTCAACAACCTTTACTTTTTGACATTATGCCAAAAACTGGGTGTCTACCAAGTTGTTCGTGGTCTCTTTCTTTTGAAATTGGGCCTTAGTATAGCAATGCTGCTAGCAGGAGCAGACCAGGTCTACCTGCTTTGCTTATTTATTGCCAGGTAAGAGCTCAACATTACACACACTTCAGGACAAAGCATGTTTTTCACATATGATCTAAAATGTCTTAAATATGCTTATTTTTAATCTGGATATGTATGTTTTAATTTATTATTTCAGTTGCTTGTATGTTTCTGTTGCATTATTGTATGTATGCGCTTGAAATATAAGAATCACAATAGATATAATTCCATAAAACTTTGGTTGGATAATCAGTGCACATTTTTAAACCATTTAGTATTATCAATATACTAGTTCAAATATTTTTGATATAACAAAATAATAGAATAAAAGCTTGGCTATGCTTAAAATGCATGACTCCTTCTGTGCAGTAATCGAGTGTTTACTGAGGGGACCTGTAAGCTGTTAAATTTGGTAATCACAGACCTGGTTGACGAGGACTTTGTGTTGAACCGACGAAAACAAGCAGCCTCTGCACTGCTGTTTGGTATGGTTGCTTTAGTAACAAAGCCAGGCCAGACCTTTGCTCCTCTCATTGGCACCTGGCTGCTGTGTGTATATACAGGTATGTCTAAAAGAGTGTGTTCAGTTGGACATGTTTGAATTGTGAAAAGAAAAAAATGACACTCCCTTTATCTTAAACTGACTTGTGAGGGTGGAATAATATGTCAGTTAAAGATGACCTTTTAATATAGATATACAATTGTCCAGTGTCCTGCTGTTCCTTAACAGGCTGATATATAGTAAACTATTCGGTAAATGTGATTTTTATTGTTTAAGCCATATATTATCCTTCCCCACACTTTAAACACAGACAGAAAACATTTGCAAGAATATAGCGAGAGGAATTTTGTGTAAATTTGTAGAAATACAGAACACTGTATCACATTTATAGTGCTTGTTTATTGGTTGTGTCCTATAACTTCAAAAAAGAGGCTGAGATAATGATACACCTCACCGCATTCTTTACTTTCATTTGCAAAATCTGATGGTGTATGTCTTTAACTCCGCCTTTTTTGACGTCAGAGGACACTTCAACCAATAAACAAACAGAAAACCTTTGGTTTTCTGAACTGAAATGCTACTCATTTCTAATGGCATGTATGTTGCCAAAGTAATTATATTGGTTATATATATATATATATATATATATATATATATATATATATCGGCACCCTTGCAATTTTGTCAGAAAATGCAACACCTCTCTCCGAAAATTGTTCCATTTGCAAATGTTTTGGTATTCACATGCTTATTGTTTTTGTTTGCACTGTAACAACACAAAAGAAACAGAAGAAAAGTCAAACAAGAAATAAGATTTCATACAGAACTCAAAAATGGACTGGACAAAATGATTGGCACCTTGTCAAAATTGAAAAAAAAAATTGCTTTTTAAGCAGGTTCCTGTAATTTGTATTTAGACACACCTGTGGCAAGTAACAGGTGTGGGCAATATAGTAATCACACGTGCAACGAGTTCAAACGGAGAAACGTTAACTCAACCTTTGTGTTGTGTGTCACACGGAGCAAGGAGAAAAGAAAGAAGTGTAAAGAGTTGTCTGTGAATTTGAGAAAAAAGATTGTGGAAAAACATGGACAATCCAACAAAGTCCATCTCCAGAGAGCCATTGTGCGCAATATCATCAAGAGGTTCACAGCCCACGGCACTGTAACCTCTCTGGATGTAAACGGAAGATCAAAATGAATGAAAAATTACAATGAAGTATTGTTCAAATACTGGATAAAGAACCCTGGTTAACTTCCAAACAAATTCAAGCTGATCTGCAGACACAGGATACAACAGTGTCAGCTTGCACTATCCATCACCATCTGAATGGAAAAGTACGCTACAAAGGCATAAAAACAGCAAGACATAATTTTGCCAAAACTTATGTGACAAAACCACAATCCTTCTGGGAGAATGTACTGTGGACAGATGAGACAAAAGTAGAGCTTTTTGGTAAAGGACATCATGGCACTGTTTACAAAAAAGAAATGATGAAAGAAAAAAGCACAGCCCCTGCAGTCAATCATGGTGGAAGTTCAAAGATGTTTTGGGCTTCTAACACTGGATGCATTGACTGTGTGAAAGGTTTTATGAAAGCAAAGAATTTTCGGGCGCATTGTAGTGGCCAGTGTCAGAAAGCTACATCTCCACCAGGGGTCATGGGTCTTCCACCAGGACAATGACCCAAAAACACACTTCAAAAAGCACTCAGAAATGGTTACAAACAAAATGCTGAAGAGTCTTGAAATGGCCAGCAGTAAGTCCAGATCTGAATCCCATAGAACACATGTGGAGAGATTTCAAAACAGCAGTTGTAATCAGATATGACTTTTCTTCTCTTTTTTTTTTGTGTAAAATAAACGAGTACCAAAACATTTGCAACTGCAAAAATCTTCTGAGAAATGGGTTGCATTTTTTTGACAGAATTGCAAGGGTGGCAATATTTTTGCAATGACTGCATGTGTGTGTGTATAAAGTCAACTCCCAAAGATTTGCGTTTCAAACTCCCGACTCGGAAAATTTGCGGGTTCTCATTTGGAACCAAAGTAACAGCAAGTTGCGAATTATCTTAAAATTCAGAATCGGCAGTTGGACCGAATGTTCAGGGACGTAAGGAATAAGATTCTAAACTGTTTTCACTTACAAAATTCATAAAAAATTTCAAACACATTATTTTATTAAAGTGACATAATGTCTAGATAATATATAAATATATAAACCCCAATCATGGAATAACATTATGACCAACGAGTGAATAACACTAATTATCTCTTCGTCATGGCATCTGTTAGTGGGTGGGATATATTAGGCAGAAAGTAAACATTTTGTCCTAAAAGTTGAAGTGTTAGAAGCAGGAAAATGGGTGTAAGGATTTAAGCGAATTTGACAAGTTTCAGATTGTGATGGCTAGACGACTGGATCAGCGCATTTCCAAAACTGCAGCTCTTGTGGGCTGTTCCGTGTCTGCAGTGGTCAGTATCTATCAAACGTGTTCCAAGGAAGGAACAGTGGTAATCTGGGAACAGGGTCGTGGGTGGTCAATGCTCACTGATGCACGCGAGGAGCGAAGGCTGGCCCGTGTGGTCCAATCCAACAGATGAGATAAAGTGGTTCAAATTGCTGAAGAAGTTATGCTTAATTGGTCAGGACTGTTTTAGCAGCAAATGTTTTACCAACACAATATTAGGCTGGTGGTCATTATGTTATGCCTGATCGGTGGCTGTACAGTTTTGCCAGGGAAATATATATATTTCACTCTGTCCTTCATACAAGCACATTCATTACCCATTCAGTTTTCTCAATTCATCCACAAGGTTAATTAAATTCACCAGATTATTAAAATGTTTATTTTAGTGTAAATAATATTACTTGTCTGTCTTTACTAGGTTATGACATCTTTGAGCAGACTCCTCTTAAAGACTCAGCTGTAGCTGTATCGGGTACAGAGAGCTCTTTACCACTGCGCCAGGGCTGCTTTTACCTACTGGTGTTTGTTCCCATCTCCTGTGCTCTGCTGCAGCTACTGGCTTGGTCTCGCTTCACCCTCCACAGTCGCAGATTACGGGGCATTAAAGCCATGAGGGAAGGTATTCAACACCCAATTGATGTGAAGGCCATTTAAAACTACCTGACCCATTCTTCACTGCCTCATACAGACTCAAGATGAAGGCTGGAATCGTTTATAAAAGGATTGTAAGACAATAAACTCTTAATGAAATCAGCCTTATTTTCTTATTGTGATATCATCAACATGTCTATATTTGTAAACATAATGACCTAATGACCAAATATGTACTGTTAAAAAAAAATCATGTGGTGTGGGACCATATGGGAGAGGAAAATTCCTTCCGCTTTAACTGCACAATACAAGACTATAGTTTGGCACTGTTGCTCATGAAGGAAACAATGGTTTACTTACTAAGCTTTCATCATTTTCTATAAAAATCATAAGCTTGAGGTTGGTTTACCTATTTATTTAGCATTTTTATAGTATGCTAATCTTTTAAGTATTTCTGGGACTGCATGAGTTTCTACAGGATTTTAATTGATTAATTTGCACCAGTTTTTTGCCATAGGAAATTTTAGTGGTACGCTAATTCTAGAAAGGATCATACTTTTTTTTTTTTTTTTTTTTTTTAATGATAAAATATTTTTACCAAGCATTTTACACTAATTATCTCCAGGTATAATTCCAGTTACACCAGTAATGGCATATCTAGATAAGAGTAATTTTATATATATATACATTTTTTTTTTTAAACTGCCATTTTCATATGTGCTTGTTGACTTATTGATTTATACAAATCATGCATTAACTTTCCAAAAATGAAGAGAGACTTTACAGTACTGTCCTTTGAAATATTTTTTTAGTGTTTGATATTTAATGATATTTGTATTGCTTGTTTTGTGATCAAGGGGACCATTTGTAACTCAGGAAATTTTACATTATGTAATATTTTTTTGTTGTTTATGGTAGTGCTTCATACATTCATATTAATGTTTTGCAGAAAATAAACATATTCGTGTTGCTTGAATTATTTCTGATCTCTGCCAGTTTTTGTTACTGATATCAGAGGACATAGTCAAATTGCTTTAATTTAGGTCATATGAAAATTACATAATTTTAATACCAAAAAATGTGTAATCTTTGTAAGCAGATACATGTTGGGGGTTGAGCAACTTCAATAGCAGGATCACATGGATTTATCTTGATGCATTTTAGTTCATGTAAATGATATTTCTGGGGTTTTTTCTGTAATTTACATGTCCAGTTAAAGGTGTTTGTGTTGTTGGTTTTTTGTTAAGCATAACACAATACATTTTTTGATTAACTAGGATTTAACTAGCCATCAACATGTATTTTATTCAATGAGATGCCAGTTGTTGTTTTAGATTGTCAGTGGTTTTATGGTCAAGTATGTTTTTGTATGTAAATCTCTTCCCTATTTAATGCATAGTTCTGCTAATTTAAGTTATACTACCTAATAATAAACCAGATTTCATGGGGATGCACAAAGAAAAATACATTCCCATAGTGCATCGTTTTAACTCATTTATTTTTTAAATGTGTTTCATTTAAACCTTAATAACGCACAGAGAACAATTTTAATGTAGTCACTTTATGAACTGTTTTGTTTATTTAAAAAATTCAGGAATAAAAAGCTCATTGGCTCCAATATAAAATTTATATATATATATATATATATATATATAAATTTGATAAATGCATTTTTAGATTAAAAAGACTGCTCTGCATAGGGGAAGAACTATGGATTTGATATATTGACTGCAGCCTACCATACAACTGACTATTGAAGCCTGTGTCCCGAAACTATATCACATATCAACATTTACATTTCAGTTATTTAATCCTAAAGTTTAATTCCTTCATCTCGGATTTGGTCTATTTTACATTATTATTTGTTGACGTGTAGGAACCTATTTCTTCTAATCACAGCTTTCTGAGTGGCCACTGCTTCATTTTACTGTTTGGCCCTTTAAAAAAAAAAAGAAAAAAGAAAGGTTCTTCCTGTTTAAGCCCCGCCTCTTTATGTATCAGCGCTGTGACAGATCACGTGACTGTCGGAGTGCTTTATTGTTGGGAGGAGGGAACTCTGAGAGTGTGTGTGCGCGCGCAAGAGCGAGAAGCGAGGTGTGTTGAAACTCAGTTCTGTTTCTGCGTTCCTTCCCTCATCAAAGCCCGTCTAAATAGATAGGGGGGAAATCATAAATTAGACCATGGTGAGATAGAGGAAAGCGATCCACGAAGGAATTTACAGCGAGGACAGATTGGAGGAAATGTGCAGTGTTACATTACCCGTTTGACGCCTTGTGGACAGTAAAGGCAAGAGGCTGCTTTTAGCCAGGGACGTTTTTCTTTTCTTTTTTCATTTTTAAAGAGGAACGCAAGATGGCAGATGACAGGAGTGAATAACGAGACTAGCACGGCGCGGTTCCATTTACAATGTAAAGGATCGCACCGAGGATTTTGGTTGTATATCGGAACTGGACACATTGTACTTATTATTCTCTTCGACCGGATACAAATAAAAGAAAGGAAACTCGGTTTGGTCTCCCGGCAGTGAGGATCTCGGATCAAAATAGGTTAATGTTTTAGCTCTTGAGAACACTCGCTAGCTGGATATGGCAGATCTTTCCATTTAGTCCACCTACAGCAGATTGGTTGGTAAGCCTTTAAACCTTTTTTTTGTAGGCCGTTTCGGCAAGAAAGGCGACGGGAAGCGTCAATCCTGTTTTCAGACCCCAGACCAATAGTGTGTTCTCAGTTAGTTTTCAGAAACTAAAGCTAAAATAGATCCTCTAACACGTTTTTTTTCCACTAAAATGAAAGTAACCTAGGCCATAGATTTGTACTGGTGAAACTAGATTGCACAAGAATGACGCACTGTAGCTTTAATATGAAGGACAGTAGCACTACCCGGCATTAGTATATATTTCACTGATCTTATTTTGATCTGTTGTTAGGATCCTATCCGACTTTAATCAATCGAACTCTATTGAGGCCAATAGTTAATGTTGGGGTTATAAAAATCTGTGCGTAACAACTCCAAAGTCTTAACAGTGCGCCGGAAAGGCCCATAACCGTACATTCACCTACTAAAGGGAGGAACTGCCAAAGCATATCATTCAGATGTGTCAGCAGATTAGTCTGTTCATTATCGTCCCACATGATTCAAGAGTCACTGTGACAAAAAAGAAAGACTGAGTGATAATGAGATGTAGGTAAGTGCACTTGACCATAAGGAACAACATTGTTGTCTTTAACACACGGATTAGTAAATCTAGGGTGATTATAATGTGGCATCAAGTTTACTTTATGATTTCAAGCACTGCTGTTGTTCGGTGTTCCTTCTACAGAAACCTCAATGCCTGTGAAAGTAGGCCTTAAGACCCCCTTGGTTATCATTATTCAGTAGATGAAGCAGGGGCAGGTTTTGTCTGTATGGGTTTATAGGAGTCGTGGACTGTGCATCTTCAAAAAAAAGTTCTCAGCCTTTCACACGTAAATAACTTTAATCTTTGAGACGAGCTCGAGCCGAAATGGCTGAAACCTGGAAGAACTGTCTTGAAGAAGAGCTTATATGTCCGATCTGTCTGCATGTGTTTTCGGAACCGGTTCAGCTGCCATGCAAGCACAACTTTTGCCGCGTGTGTATAAACGAAGCCTGGGCCAAGGATGCGGCCATGGTCCGGTGCCCGGAATGCAACAACGCCTACAGCCAGAAACCAGCTCTGGAGAAAAACCACAAGCTGTCCAACATCGTGGAAAAGTTCAATGCGCTGAACATAGAGAAAGCTCCAACTGTGCTGCACTGTATCCTGTGTCGCCGCGGGCCACCAATGCCTGCTCAGAAAGTATGTCTTAGGTGCAAGGCGCCATGCTGCCAGTCACACGTGCAGACGCACCTGCAGCAGCCCTCGTCCAACGCCGGACACCTGCTAGTGGAGGCGGCCGAGGCTCGGGCATGGAGTTGTCCGCTGCATCACGAGTACCGGCTGTACCACTGCGAGGCTGAGCACGCTGCTGTGTGCCACTACTGCTGCGTGGCCAGATGTGCGCCACACCATGGACACGCCGTCTGTGATGTAGAGCTGCGGCGCAATGACATCCGGGTAAGCGCCCAAACACTAACACTGAAAAAAGCTATACATCTTGGTTGTTGGTTTGGTTAGGTTTGTCACTACTAACCCTGTTTTGTTTGGGTTTTGTTTATACCTTTTAATAAATAAAAAATTTTGGTTGTTAGGTTGTTTTGGTTTGTCACTAGTGACTTGGTTTGGTTTGTCACTAGTGGTCTTGTTCATACCAACGTGTGCCTTTAGTGAATAGCCAGTTAGAAATGCATGATATTTTAGGAGTGTAACTCGATGTTATATCTGTTTCTGTATGTATGTAAAGGCTCCGAATCTCTGTCCTTAACCCTGAAATGGGTGTGGCATAAACGTAAGTTTATTCATATTATTTAATATGAACCCTTTTAAACTCTATGCCACTGTAAAAACATGGGGAAATCCTTGAAACAAATGATCAGTTTTTTGTGAGTAAATATATTTGTATTTATTTAAAACACACACAATTTACATTTTCAGATGGTAACCACTTTTGATCAGATTGTAGGACTAATTGGTTTTAATTGTTTACTGAGTTACTAAATGCTTACTAAAATAAAATAAATTTTTATTATGTAGTTTCCTTCCAAAATAAAAGTACATCAGATTTTAAGCTTGTGAAACAAGGCAACACTAATATCCAGAATGCCTGCCAGTAGGCGTACCTGTCAGTTTATTTATTTATAATTTTTTCTTTATAGCCATCAAGTTTTATTAGGTAATTTCAGAGCCTTACTTCTTGACCCATCTATCTGGGTAGAGTTTTATCAATGTTCCAGGACTGGTTCTTCATTCCTTCTCTCCCTTTTTGCTTTCATATGAGTGATTTCCAGTTGGGCTGAATTGTGAAACACTCCCAGAGTTCTCCTCTGGCCTTATCTCTCTGGGCCAGGTGCATCCTCGCTTGGCATTTGGGGCAGAGAGGGGGGTGGTGGGTTGCAACCAAAGGATTAAATGAGGAGCCTTATTTTTTTTGGCACAAAAAAAGAAATGGAAAACAAAAACTCATTTGAATCTTATTTACTTTTAACAGTTATTGCTTTTCTATATGTGTTAGAATTTGTAGACATTTTGTGTTTATATAATTAACTATGATTTATCAGTTTAATGTCTGTTCTGGTTTTAATTAATTCTGGATGTGGTTGTCGGTTGGTTGGTCATTTAATGGATCAACCTATGTGAATGAAGATAATGGACTTTTTTGTTTTTGAAAATCCTGTTTTGCTTAAACCCTTTATAAGACAAACTAGTATTATGACTGTACTGTAGTGCATTGTTATGCTTCCTATAGTCTTTTTTAAATAAGATTAATATACTGTACTCTGATTAAAATCCCAGTTGAAATTTAGATTTACAGTTGCATGTGCATATCTGCATTTTCGTTTGGGTACAGGCAAGCTATTAGCTTTAATGGACCGCTAATCACTCTGCTAGGGCCGAAAAGGCAGGAAGACCAGCTGTACCTGAACTGATGGTATGGATGTGCCTGCTCTGTTCACCCTGACCTTGATGCTGTCAGTAATTCTAAGAGCCCTACCCCCACTCCCCCTAGAGAAAGGGATAGCAATACCACTGTGCAATATTAGGTTCCCCCTATAGGCTTCTGCCAGCAGCCTGAACTCATCAGTCACTACAATTAGGTCATATATTTGACTCTTGCTTGCATTATTGTTTGGTGAACATGAATGTGTGTTTTATGGATAACTATTAATTCCAGCTACCTTTAGATTAAATCATTAATGTATGTGCATGTGTTACATATTATAGTAATTAGATATTTATTTTTAAAAGTGTTTTATATTGTAATAAAACAGGTCCCTTACCAGTCCCCAGTCTATTTGGCATCGTAAAGATCATGATGATCATCATAATGCCATATTTGTAGCCAGACAGACCATGTTAATTCTAAACGATCATATTAACCCAATGAGAGATACAGTATTAGCTCTGTTACACTGTTAGTTTTTGAAGCTTTTAAAGTTGTTAGAATTAATCTATTTCACTGTGCATTTAACCATTATTTTAATAAAACGTATCTTCTAGTAAGACTGCATAAACCGTTTGCTTGTTCACTAAGCAGTCAATTCAGAGTTGAATTAAACCCACAAAGTGATTAGTTAGCACAAACAAAATTGTACAGGTTAGTGTTCGGACCATAAATGTTACAGTCTCACATGCTACTTGGCAGTTGTGTGGGATTTGTATATGCAGGGTGGAGTTTGACCTTGGAGGTGCATCAGGTTTTTTTGTCCACTATCAGGGTTAGGTGAGGAGTCCGGCATCACTGTTTTATTATGCGTAACCCCAAATTTCATGTTTTAGGCTGTAAATTAAAAAAAATGTTGATTTTAAAATTTCTTCTGATTTTACATGATTTAAGAGCATACATAAATATGACATATTTAGGTGCATTATTCCTGTAAATCCATTGAAAGATTTATATTTTTTTCTTTTTCTGGAAAAGACAGCTTAATCATAGCCACTGTCTATCTCAAGGACCACAGTTTTATGTATTAACTAGATGAACTATATTTACATGGTCAGTTTCTTTTTAAACTATTAATGTTTTTTCATAGGATAATACATCATATTAAATGAAACATTGTTTGTTTTATTTGTTCAACAAATAATTTTTTTTATGCATAAGCTCAATTAAGGATGTTTGTGCAACAATTTTTTAACAATTTACTAGGCTCCTGCTAATTGTTTATTTGAAGATATGTTTACACCAAATAGCCAGATGCTGTTGTGAAAACCCATTTCAGAGATGTGGAATTTTGAATAGGCTGCATTTAAAATCAATTTAAGTAGCAACATAAGCAAACTCTGAATACAGAGAACTTTATCTGCCGGATTTTAGTATACTTTTTAAACTCAAGTTCAAATTCAGCCCATATCTCTTGAGTATGGCGTTCGTATAGATTGATTGACAATGACTGATATAGTATATTGTGCACTGAGGGCAGAGGCATTTATCAGTAGTGGTCAGATTAGAAATTTGATTCCTATCACTTCAGAACCCATCATGATTGTTTGTGCTCATATTTCTTTCAATTTTGTGTGTGTGTAATAAATAAATATATATATATATATATATATATATAAAAAAAATACATACATATACACAAAGTGTAAAGCAGATGGAATTAAATTTAACCTTACAAAATATATTTTATATATATATTTTTTTTTATTTTGTGCAGTTTGATGTGTTTGTATGATTTATAGGCTGCTGAGATGGTTATGGGCATTCAATTACCTATACTGTTTGTCTTATTTAGTTTGTGGCTGGATACACCCAGATCCAATATCATTCAAATTTGACAAGATGCAGAGATCATGTCTGGTACATGATGTGGCCTGTTATTGGGATTCAAAATCCATGTATTTTGTTGTTGGGTCAGTGAGTGCATTTGGCTGGGTCTGAGTGTCTGCACAGTTGCAAGGCAGAGTTGAATGATTACTGATGTGTGTATCTATGGGGGTACTGCTTTGAGAAATTGCTAGAGCAAAATCCGGGGTTTTAAAAAAAAAAAAAAAAAAAAGAGAGATAGAAAATGGGGGTGTTACAGTAAAGCTTCATGGTGTCATGTGAACTAGACACTGGTCTGGTTCAGAAGCTTTAAAGCATCAACTATGTGGTGTGGTTCTAGAATTGTGCTGGATGCAAGCATTTTTATCTGCCAGCCAGCTTGCATTCATTACAGAGCTTTGCTCCAGTATGCACACAGCGAGGGTCACAGCTATTTGTCTCTGACATGCAGGCCGACAAAGACAAAATGGGGGATGATAGTGTGAAATAAATGTGTTTCTTCTGTTTCTTTCCTGTCCTCTTTGCTTTCTATAGTTCTCTTCCCCCTGCTTCATATTCACCTGCTGAATACACAGAAAAATAACAAAGCCGCTAAAGTAAAAAAAAAAAAACAGATTTGTTGCCATGACAGCACTTCCACCTCCTCTTTAGGGGCTCTCTTGCATCATGCTTTTAATTTACACCAATTTAGTGTTTTATTGTTGTTATCACTGACATTTGTTCTAGTGTTAAAGGCCCATTTGTTAGTGTTTTAGATTTTGTATGGAATTTAATATTAACAGGACAATTATTAAGATTCTACTTCTATCATATGCTGATTGGGTTTGACCCTATTTAAACTAAATCTCTTTAATATGACTTTTCTGTTTGTATTATTTAGAGATGTAGATTAGAATGTAGAGATTGCATTTAATTTGAACCCATTTAAGAATGGATTGGTTCAGATGATTTTGCTTTGTAACATGTCATTCATGACATGGTCATTTCATTCCTGTTTTTAGATAAGCATTGTTCTCACCATGGAAACAAAATGTCCTTACTAAGCATCATAGCATTGTCTGGCTCATACGCAAGAAATGCTAAAGCATGTAAAATTCCAGATATTTAGTTTGTCCTTGCTTTAATGGTCTCATGAGAGAGTTTAGTTGCAAGAGCAGTTATTTTAAGGTGTTATTTAATGTTTAAGTGTGACTGTATTGTTCTCGTTCTGCTTCCATAGCAAACGTTAATGAAGCAGCAGGACCGGATCGAAGACCGAGTTCAAGATATAGAAGAGCAACTCTACAAACTAGAGTCTGACAAGTGTCTTGTAGAGGTATGTTTGTTTCATCACCCTTGTACAAACATTATATTTTCCAACATATGCTGTATGCTTTGTTTAGCCGATAAGCCATGTGTGTAATCTCTGTGAATCTGACAGATTTAGTTTACCTTTTTGGTTAATTTTCTAATGAACACCATGTTGCCATGTTAGTCAACAGCCAGATGTTGTGTTATTTGATTAATAATCATTAATAATTGTTATTGATGATTTATGATATTGGACTGAATATTCCAGGAGAAGGTGCAGCATCTAAAAGAGGAGGTACAGCTGCAGTATCAGAAGATGCAGCAGCTGCTAGAAGAAGACTTGGGAAAGACACTGGAGGTGCTGGATCAGGCGCATACCAAATTCTGTCAGGAGAACTCTACCCAGGTTTTGCAGCTCAACCAGAAACGCCAGGAGGCCAAGAAACTTCTTAGCTCCATTCAGATGGTTTCCGATAAGGCAGAGGACATCAAATTTATGAGGGTGAGAACATTGATTCTTGGTTACCTATGTTTTTTTTATATAGCCAATAATAACCTAAGTGACATCAAATTAACATAAAACAGACTGCATTAGTAGTAAGTTTACAGTAATCAGTAGTTCGCCTTTATATGTTTCATTTCTGTGGCACTTAATTTTTAAAGGTTTTTGCAAACTTTGGAAATTGTAGACCTACCATCTTATTGTTTCTGAGCTACACAGCCATATGAGTGTTTATAGTTAACTAATAGATAACATACTTCCTTTAGAAATGCCTCAAAACTGTGTGACTTTTACACAATGACACTCTGATGTCATTGGACTTTATGCCATCTCACCGCAGTTCCTCATTATCGTCACTAAACTCAGACGTCATGTTCAAATCCTGTTTTCCCCCAAAAAACCAAACGTTTTTCTGGGAGCTTTTTAAGAACTGGAATGTGAGCATTAACAAGTTTTGCTGTGCTTTTTTTTTTCTTCATTTTAGAATACAAAATCTGTAAAAATCTTAATGGACAGGTAAGTCTGCATTTCTTGCATATCATATCTTTGTCATAAAGTCTTGACAGTGCAAGTACATATGAGTCTGACACACTGTTTGTTTTAGGTCTCAGTCATATATTGGCAATACCTTACCCTCTTACAAGGTGGGCAGCCTCAATTCGAAGCTGTTTCTTTCTGAAATCACAAAGAGGGAGAAAAACCTGTGCAAAATTCTTGAAGGTAGTTATAAAATAATTTCTGTAATTTGTCTAATGTATACATTTTTAGCAGTTTTGTTTTTATTAGATTATAATTAGATGTGTTCTCTTTTAATACCACTTCCTTTTTTCTCTTCTTGTGTCTTAGCTCCTTTTAGTGCTCCTGCAAACTTCTTCCAGACTATTCCAGCCTATCTGTGTGCAGAGAAGCGTAGGCACTCAGTGGCTTTCTCTGAAGCTGGGGGCAGCAGTAAGGCTGGGTCTAGTTTTATGGAGTCTTCCTCTTCCTCTTCCTCTGTACCTGCTGCTAAACAGCCATGTCTGAGTCTTACTCCAGCTCCAGGTTCCTCCACTAGTGAGGGCCAGTCCTCCCAGCATGCTCTGGGACCTTGCAACTCTGGAAACAGCAGTGCTGCCACCACCTCTCAGTCCATGCATCACTCTGGTTCTGTATTTCCTCATTCTCATTATCCAAACAGCAGCACCTCACAGCTGGCTCAATACGGAGGACGCAAAATTCTAATGTGCACAGTGGATAACTGCTACTGCTCGGGTGTGCCCTCAGTGTCCAACCCTAGAGGGCATCCGCCATACCCTAGATCCAGCTCCTTCCCCTGGCCAGTGAGCTCACAGGAGTATTCCCATCAGCCCCTTCCCTCCACACCTGCAATGTCTCAGTCTCTCCAGAGTCTGTCTATGCGGGACTGGATAGATGCCTCACAGCCACACAGGCATCCTGACTTCTATGGCCTCTACAGTCAGTCTTCCAGCAAGCATTATGTCACCAGTTAACCCCAGTTCCAGTGACTGCTGTCAGTCACAAGATTGGCTAGGTTTTTAAGCTGTGGGAACTTTAAGGAGTGGGAATTAATTTTTTTTTTTTTTTTTTTTTGTACATAACTTGGATCAGTAATTTTTATTTCATTTTGGTCCACTGTCTAAGTCCTTTAAAACAATAAATGTTACAAATTGAAGCATAACTTTGCACGTAGGAACCGATGATGTTCCCTTTAACATGCGTTGCTACTTACAACAGAATAATACTAACCATTTTTCGGAATGGACAAAGAATAATAGTCATCTGTTTATCTTCAGTAATGCTGCACTTTTGTGCAAGTTCCTAATCATTTTAAAACAATTGTTTACTGTATCCAAATCAACGGTCAGCTCTTAATGAAATATACTGTTAGAAAGAAAAGTGATTCTTACCATTCACACTATTATAACCCACTATATTTTATTTGACTACTTATTTCACATAAGTAGTGTTTTTTTTTTTTTTTTTTTTAATCAGTAAGAAATTGTTGTATAAGCAAGATATTTTCAAATTTTTACAATCATCTATGTTTGTTTTCATTTAGCAGAAGATGAACAGTCTTTAGTGTGTTTTTTTTTTTTTGTTTGTTTTTTGTTTGTTTGTTTTTTTTCTTCCCAATAAGAGAAAGGTATACTTATTTGTATAAGTTTGGGTTACTTGTATATGTAACAGGTAATTTTGTATTTTTAGAGGGAAAAAGAAAGGAAAATTTAATGATGCAATTTTTTCATTGTTCTGTTTTTTGTTTTTTTTTTTTTATTTGTGTGTACTTCCCTATAGAGAGTATCTTGATGGAAATGCCCTGTTGGCATGTGATTTCTTGGTGTAGCTGTGACTAAATGTCCAAGCAGCTGCCCAACATGAATGCCCAGCACACAGACAGTGCTGCCACACAAAAAATACCTTTGTAACTTTGTGAAAACAGGATGCATTGGGTTTTACGTTCTATTACTGTTAACCTAATTCATTCAGAGCTATTTGGACCTGATTTCCCCCCAAAATTTGAAGGAAATCTGGAAGTACATTCCTCTCCATTTATTAGTAATGCAGTTCTTCTTTCTCCTGATTCATGTCATTAATGGCAGCAATCAAAGAATATCTGGCTTCCTGTTTGTTATTGATTGCATGTGGGATCAAGTTTCTGAGCACTTGTAGTAAAATAATAAAACTGCAAGAAATTTTAAATGACTTGAAACAGGGAAGGTTCTTTTTTGTTAATAAATAATATTCAGTAATGAAAAGCACTGACTAATGAATCTCTATAGATCAAAGCAAGAAACTGGTTATGAAATGTGTGGGTTTTTCTTTTTTGTAAATATTTTGTCAAACTAAAACAGAGTTGTAACTGGGTAACTGTTTGGTTTTTTTATATAAATAAATAGTAATTTCAATAATGTTGTCAAATGGTTTAAAACAATCAGCTTAATATTTTATACTGTAGACCATTTTTACTTCACATGTTTTTCAGTAACTAGGGAAATTAGTGTAACTGATTCAATGGTTTATTGAGTTTGACATAGTTGTGCTGTGACTTAATGGATGACTGAGGATGTGTGTCAGAGTTTAAAGTTTTAAAAAGTGGCCTACAAAATTAAAGGGAAAAGAGAACAATCTTGTAGATGATAAGACAAATTACTGCAGTTCATCAGTTTAGAAAAAAAAAATTCTATAAGCGTGTATGACTTCTTGATTTTGCCCTCTCAACTATAAGTAAACTTTTCCCTCAAGAATTAAGAGAAGGCCTGCTATGCATGAGACAAATCCTACATTTTTGGCAATGCATTTCAATGAAAGGCATTGACTTGTCAATTGTCAGCAAGTTAGGTTCAGGACAACTGTTCACTTGTCTCTCATGACAGACTGGCTTATTACTAGAAGGTATGACTTCCTGTGGGTTTTTTTTTTTTTTTAATTTAAAAGTAAATAGCAATTTTTACAGTAAGACATACTGAGTTATTATTACTTAAAGTTGTGCTGCAAAATTTAATCAGAGGTACACTGTGCTGCTGCATCCAGCCAGCGTTATTGTTATTACAGCATGAAAAACTAAGCGCAAACATTTAAAAGGTGGACCAGTGACTGTAATGGCTAAAGACTGCAAGTTTCTGTCTTTCTGTATGTTTTCCTTTTTCAGTGTTTAAATGGCTTCTGAATCAGGTTCTTCCCTTTACATTTAAGCTTCTCTTTTTAGAGAAAAACCAAAACCAAAAAGCAGCTATGGCATTTTGGGAACATCACAAGGCAAGAGATTTACTATAATTTACAGGAGTAAAGGGAAGCGCAGACCAGAGTAGAAATATCCACCTCCTCTAAAGGGCATTATCCACTGCTAATCTTAGTATAATTATATTGGTCCAGTGGGTGGATGGAGAAAGACTGTGAGTTCTCACTGTCTGTTAAAATAGATGACGCTTCAGTCAGGAGTTGAAAACTTTTGATAATTCTCACTGCTGTTTGTAATGAGAGCATTATTTTTTTGTTATCTGTAATGTTTGTGGTTCAAATATTGTAATGAAGTGTCAATTTATCTATTGGCTAAATTGAAAGCTTTCCCCTAAAAAATAATGATTCTTCCTAGTGTTTTTCTATGGGTTAAAATAATGTAAATAGCTTGTTTACTACTTGGCTGATTTAGACATAGCCTTTGTATGTGTTGGCAGTTCATAGGCTTTTTTAATGCTTTTAGTTGTACTTATGAGAAGAAAGCAGCCCACAGAGACTTTTAAAGATCCCCTTAATGGCATGGAATGTCTCCCACATGGCTTAAAATGTATTTGCTTATTGATCTATTTTGACAGCAGTGAGTACAGGGCTGTGTGCTCTTTTCACAATGTATAGCTGGCTATTTGAGACCCTTCACTGTGCTGCTGTTCACTGAAACTCCCCACTGCTCTGCTTCTGTGCAGCCCCTTTCCAGCTCTCAAAAATGTGGGGGAAGGAGCTTCGTGTGTGCGTGCGTGCGCGCCTATTTGAAATTTCTTTGGTCATGTTTCAGAAGATACTGTCTCTTGTGCCACTAAATTTATCTCAACTCTTTCTGTGGGTCTCCTGATGTGTGTGTAAATGAGAGGAAGCCAGAGATCTTATGGCCTGTGCGCCATTTTTTCATATGAATGAATTTGTGGAGGTGTCAGTGAGGTTATTTTCAACTCTAGGGGGGAAAAGGGGGGAAAAAAAGAAAAAAGTTAGACGCTGGCCTCTAAATAATCAGCCTGGTCATGCCACAGTGCCTGCTCCCACACACCAGCTCAGTCATCACAGTGAGACAGACTTCTATTAAAAAAAAAAAGGCATTAGTTTTTGCTAAGATAGAAAAGTATACATGTAGTCATACTTAATTATTTACATGAGAATAGCCTAAACAACTGATTACTACATTACATCTTTTACAGAAATCCCAGTCAGCAAGTTTCCTTTGGCCTAGTTGCCACATAATAATCATGGGCCACATGAGTTTGTGTATCTCAAAAAACTGTATTGCATCTAAACAGCCATAGCAACAGTGATACACATCCATACATTACAATATCACATATAATTCAGGCAAATTATAACATTTCATATAGTTCAAAAGTATACCACCAGAGAGCTTATGCAACACAACTTAATCTCTGTGTGCGCAATGTTTTGTTACAGGGCTTGTTTTTATACTAGCAGCATTACTCAAAAAAATGGTTACCTCCTAAGTGGAGTGTATTTCTGGTGGAGAGTAAAAACTTCAACTTTATTTAAAACTCATTAAGTAAATGCAAAAGCAGTTTGTTTACAAAATAATGATTTTCAATTTAGTGTGGATTTGTGAAATAATATTGCAGTTGTACCAAAACCACCAAATAATAAAAGGAACAATAATGTCACCCTTTAAAAGGGGATTAAAATGCCTCATATTATAGGTTATGGGTACACTGCACTTAAAAAATGACAAACATAAATTGAAGTATATTAAATAAGGTTCCCAATTATTAAAGAAAAGAAAAGTGTTCAGTACAACTGTTATTTTGGAATAAGATAATATATAGATTACAGAATTATAATAGTAAAAAAAAAAAGGTTAAAAGCAGTTAGTACTATAGAAACATTTAACATGATACTTATACATACTTAAAATGGTTGGTGCACACACACAACACCTGCAGCATAATTACTCAACCAAGATTAATCTAAGTCTCTCTCATCCTTCTTACTCCGCCACCTCCACGTCATTATCATAATCATTATCATCAGCAGTTGCTAATCTGAGGAGTCTTTTTCCCTTTTATTTCTATGCTCTAATGGTCTTTAGTGTTGTGCTTTGAGATGGTCCTGAATTTATCAGCAGTCAGGTGCCTCTTCCAAAGCAAAAGAACACTATATTTTTGGAATCATTAGGTATTGCGCACTTTTACTGAACCTAACTGATTTTGCACAGTTATACCACAGCAATAAAAAATAGTGCAATAAAGTTAAAAATGGCACATTTGGCTCATCATTTGTGTGGACAAAAGGTTACTAACATTAAATAAGCCAACTAACCAATTAATTCAACACATTTTGCAGAATTGTACAAATTAGAATAATAAATGCATAATTATAATTCACTCTATGAGCGTAATGACTGTGAAACACATAAGCAGCTCACTTCCTATGTGACTAATTCAAAGAATACAAGCAGTGGGTTGTATCTTATAATAGTGCACCACATGCAGTGTAAAATACATAAACAAAGAGGAGATATTTAGTGCATTCCTGTGGGGTTTGCAAAAGAAATTCCAAGTGTGGTGTTCCTGCACTGTATTCAGGCCACAACACACCACTCTGTCACACAAACTTCCTTACTTAATCACACATTTGATAGCTATTACATTGTCACAATGACAATCTTGCTAGGGGCATTGTAAGTAAAATTATCCACTTATTCACTTCAGAAACCAAAGATTAAGTTTATAATTCTACCTTTATGAGTTACTAAATGTAAAGCTTTCTTGTGTTTATTAGAAGGCCAAGATTACAGCCAAAGTAGTCTTCCCACTGATAGAGCTCAATGTTGAGTTCTGCAAATCAATATTTTATATATTTATTTGCAGATGAGGAAGTGACAATGCCCAATCTATCATTCAAAATCTTTTGGCGGTGTCTGAAATGAAACAGACATCTTTGGTTGTCCATTTGAAGTTTGCTTTTTTTTTCTTAAATAAACACACACCATGTCAAAAATGTTCCACAAACCAGTCAGGCTTGGATGAGTCATTAATTCTGATGTAATTATAAATGAACTTTTGTAATGACCTCAATAAACCTATGGTAGTTATTTCCTGTTGCGCATACTATAGTGAATGTCTGCTCTATATCAAATCGTGGTGATGAGCTTCTTCTTCCCCTGTGTGACAGTGGAGATGCTGGGAACCCTGTAATTCAACACTCATCCCTCCCCCTACCCTCTCAGGGCCCACTGAGCTGTCACACACACCTGCCAGCCACTCTGGGTGTTGCCTCTGCTCCCTTTCTTCCTTTTCACCATTTAGTAATCTCGGCCTATTTATCATCCCTGCCTCTGTCTAACACGAAATGTGGAAATTGTCTGTCATGTGGTTGCATTATAGTGTGTTAAGTCAAACATAGAGAAACACTGTGTATCTGTTTAAATAAAATAAAGCATATGTGTGTAATTTTAGAGAAAACCTTACAATAAAATATTACGAGGGACACAGTATCTTCCAGTAGTGCACACCTTTTGAACACATTTTGAAAATATGTGGGAAAGCAACATAAACTTCAAATCTATTACCTTATTAGGAATGAAAGCTGATTGCACTGCTGCTCTGTCACTTACTGCTAAATGTACTCTGATAGGTGGAAAACAGTAAAATGCACAGTTTGACAGAAGCAGAGGGAGAACAGCCCTGTAAAATGTCAAAAAGCAGCTGCAGAACAGCTGCCCAGTTCCCGGTACACAGACACTGTAAACATGAGAAAAGAAATTTAACTGTGCTTTTTGATCAGCACCACATATATACACTTACAATCCTTTAACAGGAACTGCCAGGAAAACATGTTAGTTTTTTTTGGACTATAGAAAACTGGTCCCCTTTAATCATTTCCATTATAATAATAGCACCACCATTTTTTAACATAATTGAAACGGTATAACAGTCATGGAGATGCATCCTACAGAAGAGTTTCCTGACCGTATGGTGCAGAAGGCAGCAGTGTGGGTGTTGGGCCCTTTGTGTCTGGTTGAGGTGCATAATTATGTCTCCTCCACTGCACCCCTCTGACAGCCAGCATCTTAATAGCAGTCAATAACAGAGGTGTGAGTGCCTAAAGTGAAGCCAGGGTACGCATCTATTAACGGCATGCAAATTGTATTTGTCTTCAGTACGACACGAATAGAAGACCATTTATCAGCCACGATCATTCAATAAATCAAAGATGTGCACTTGTTATATAAAACCCTTCTGAGAAAATGTATATAGTACTTTGTTCCTAAGGAAGATACTGAGGAGGTATATTTTTCACATGGTATTGGCATTCTATAATAGAAATAATAAGCAATGAAAGTGAAATCTTGACAGCCATGCAGTTAGAAATTAATGAGACCTTTTAATGGACTTAAGCGTAACTAGGTGCCACTGAGTTTCCATGGTTACATACTGCATGTAATACCCACAGAGATTAAAGTGAAGTATAATTGTTTATTGTAAACTGATGCTGTGTACTGTAATGGTGCTACTGCTTATTCTAAAGTATATATTAGTGCATACACCTGTGTGTTATGTTACCAATTTACCTATTTCATATTACAATAATTAGATTGTCAACTGTAAGTAAACTATAAATGTTTCTCTATTTTGGAAAACATCTATAAACATAGCATATACTATGTTTCGTGTTTATACTAAAACGTAATTTAATGCGCCAATTTGCATCAGTATCAAGTGAATTATTACACTAGGTGATTCTGCCTAAGAATCTATTTTCGAGATGCATTTAAAGAAGCATGTTTGCAATTATTTTAAAAAGGTGGCGCTTTTACATTTAGAACTAAATATTTTAAGCTTCTTGAAGGAATGTTGGAGCTGTATTGTTTATATAGTATATCAGGAATGATATCTGGAGGAATTGCAACATGGTGGTGATTTGATGCAGTCATTTTAAATGATAAATACTTTTGAATTGAATTGCCATAATTACTTGTTTTACGTGTTCTCAAAAGAAAAGGACAGTATCTGTCTCGGGACCTATACAGTCTCTAAAAAGTCTAAGTCTTTCTTTAGAGTGCTTAAGTATGTTACCAACAATCATACCATGTGATTTATGACTTTAAGATTACTGGTTGATAATTGTAGGTATTCAGGGGCAATAACTGTAAAACTGCTAGCCAAATATTCAATGCCTTGTACTTTACGGTTCTACAAACTTGACATGGATTCTGCCTTTCTGCTTTTTTGGAATGCTCTGAAACAGTAAAAATTAAAATTTTAAATAAACAACAAATCAGGCTAATCAATTTAAACACACCAACAATTAAATAGTATAAAATAAAAAACATTTTATTTGACAGAAGGACTACCAGTTTAAGCACCACCTGTAAGTAACCCCCCAGTCAACTGGTAGATCACATTGTAACAGCTTTTGATTGTATTGATCTTAATAGAGAATTTTCGGGTAAAGTCTTATTAAAAGGATGGCATTAACAATATGCCTGTAATAAAATATTTACCACATTGAAATCTGATATATCTTTTAAACATTTATTATTGTTTTCATATTTATGATTAGATCTGGTCCTTATTAAAAGGTTACATTTAATGTGAATAACACTTTAAATGAATGACAGTGGCTATTTTGATGATAAAGGCATATTAATTAATTGCCATTTCTCACTTGATAAATGTCAAATGTACAATAAATATAAGATAGCTTGGATCTCTGCAGTTATGTTACATTTGTAACTGACAGCAAACCTTGAACTTGAATCTTATATCCTTTTTCCACTTCTGTTTACACAGACAGCTGCAGAGTTCCTATTTGTGTTTTTCCAGTCAAAGTAAAGTTACATTAAAATTATATAAAGCTATGCTTTTAAATCATATACAGCTCTGTAACTGTAGTGTAACTGTAGATTAACTGTGAAAAAGGGTTCTTATATCTTAAGGCTACACTTGCCATAAACAGTTTTGCACTCAATTCTCCTTTAATAAACAATTGATAACCTCAAGGATGGAACTATAATTAATGGACACCCAGAAAAGGATGGGTTCCCTTTTTAGTTTGGTTCCTCTTAAGGTTTCTTCCTAATACCATATAAGGGACACAATCACCAGGGCTTTGCTCATAATGAAGAAAAAACCTAGGAAGTAGCAATTTATTCATTTAAATTGTTTATTCTAATTAGCTTGTCAACTGAAGAAAGTATCTTTCACTAATTTACTAGCAGTGTGTCCAATATATCAAAAACTGCAAAACTGCTTTCAAATAGACAAAAAACTTTAGAAATAGTTTGATACATGTGGAATGTGTTCTGGTATGGGTGTCTGTGCATAGTGGTTTTTGTCTGAAAACACAAAAAGAGTCTAAAATATAAATTATTTTTATATCCTCGAAATATTAATGATTTTCTATTTAGAAGTTGATCAAGTAACAGACTATAGTCACATGTCTCAGACTAAAGTGGAAAATTATTATTCAATCTTTTGTTATTTTCTTTCTTACTTGTGCTCATACAAATCTTTTCACAGCCCCATAGTATACATCACTACAACAACATAGCAACTGTAAGGACTAATAATTAATATAAAGGTATAAGAAATAAGGACATTTTGCTTTTGATTCACATTTTTAGTAAAAGGGGCCATTTTCAGCCACACTCTTAAATCATACACATGTATATAAAACATGTTTATGACTTATTTTTTGTGGAGATTTTTTTCCCTCTTATCCAGGTCTTGAGAACAGTCCTTGATAAATGTTGCTGTCTGGCAGTCAGTATATGATGAATACAGCATATGCTAGAGTATTTAGTTCCATGTTTTAAATGCATTTATTTTAAGTGCAATGGTTTAATTACTTTTTAAAGAGGAAAAAATGCTTTGGTCTAGTGACCACAATAGCCCATACTCTGGGTAATCTGACTCTCAGCAAGAGATTTGACTTTTATTTGAATACAAAAACTCCTCTAAAATGACTGGGCAAAGACTAATTTGGTTAGGCAAGTACAGTGGTAAACTACACCAAAATCACCATTTTTGTTTGAATGATTAAAATGTTAGTTAGTCTTTTTAGTATTTGGTAGAAACTGGCTATTTAAAATAAAACACTTGATCAGAAAGTTCCCACATAAGTCCTGTTTGGCAATTTTTCAAGCTCCTTTTCCCCCAGAGGCAATCCATCAACTCTGCACTGATACACATTGATAAACAGCCTTGCTTCAGATTCAGCCATTTACTTCACAGATAGAAATACAACAGGGCCTTTTCTTCAATGAGCAGACTTCAGAAGGGGTAGTGTACTATCAGACTTTTCATTCTTTTTTGTTTCAAGGGCAGATGGAAGGAAAAAGCTACAGATAAGAAATCTGGCTTGCTAGCAAGGATGCACAGGGATGTAGGGCGGCTTGTCTAATTGCCTGTCTCAGAGAGGCAGATACTGAAAGGATTTATTCAGGCTTAATAAAGCCTGCGTGCCTCACCAGAGTGCATGTGTCAGCTTGAGAATGTCACTCAAAGAAGCTGAGTGTGTGGAATCAGTGGAACTGGCTGGGTATGTTCACATTCAGGCATGCTAGTAACCATGAAGATGCAGGCCTGATTCATTTCATGGCCTCATATAAAAGAATATTATAATAATAATTGTAATAATATAATTTATAATAATATAATGTAATAATATAATATTCAGATAAAATATTAGGAGAGTTACAGAATTAAATTTACGGCATGGTAGTTTAGCAAATGTTTTACCGTAAATGTTGTTGTCATTGTTTTGATTTTAATTTTAACCTGAGTATGAAAAAAAAGACTCGGCTCCTAAAAAGACAGAGCCAGGTTTGCAGTTCAGAGTATCAAAGACTGTGTGTGCATCTAATTTATTAAATGTATTTAAGGTGTAGATTTTGTCATCAAAATAAACCAGACAATTTCATTAAAAAATAAAACTGGTTAGTAAATAAAATGGAAAGCTTCACTTTAGGGAGCATAAGTTTTTTTCTTGAAGCAGAACATTTTTGACCATTTTTATTATGGTGGGAATACTATAGGTAAACATTTAGATTTTCTATATAAAATAAACAGTGCCATTTGTATTGGCCAAAATAGGTATCTGGGATAAACCTGGTTTTGTAACTGTAAGGTTATTTCTTTTAAATAATAAAAAGTACAGTAAACAGTAAAAGGCTTTAAATTAAGTGCACTGAAGTATATAGGAAACCACCTGAGTTCTGTCAACACCATCTGTTTCCTTGCTTAATGGGGGATGGTAGCAAAGAGAAAAAGATATATGACCTTTGGATGAGCAGCAGAGGACAAAAGTAAAGCACATTAAAACAAGTAGGATGAAATAATTTCACAGAACTTTATTTTATTTATATCTTTTATTATTGCACGTACAACAGCAATCGATTTGGAGGTACTGTGGGGAGATGCTCAAACTAACAATATTTATAAATATACCAGTTACTTTACTTTATATGAATGTTTTTGTATAAAATAATTTGTAACCTTTGCAAATTATGTACATTAGATTATTAGGCACATTTCATATCATGTCATTTTGTACAAGAATTATGAAGGTTTGTTCAGGTTTGGGAAAACCAATCTTTTTTTAATGTCATTCTATGAAAAGTGATATTTCTACAATTTCAATGTTACAAAAATATACTTAGAAATAGAATAATGTAGTCAAAAATATTGCATTAAAAGGGGCAATGACCAGAACTGTCACCAGAGACAGACGTAACTGTGGTGCTAGAATTAGGAATGTGTACAGGGCTAAGCAGACATGTAACATAGTATGAAGTAAAACATTTAGGAAACTTAGTGTCAGCCCAAGGATGTCATGGTTCTGACCTTAAATATGATGACAGGATATGCTTATTCAAAACTTTACCACTGATTAGTCTACTAAAATGCCAAAGTAAAGTAAAGTAAAGACACTGATAAATGTATGATTGACAAAAATGTAAGCCACGATGACATAAAAGACTGAAAGCTGAGAGTATAAAAATGGTCCACATATGAATTTTCTGTAAGCACAGCAGAAACATATTTATAAATTATAATAAATTATATATTTTTTTGTAACATAAATGTCTTAATAACCCAAATTCGTTTATTTTTAAAGCTGTACATACATGACATGTTTATACAGGGACACACTGCTTTTCCTGGAGCAGCTTAATAGGGAGTATTCAGGTCTACTTCCTTTTTGCATTCACACTTTTACAGACCCAGTTCATGCCATCCTGATACACACAAACAAATTAACATTTTAATCTATCATTTTATAATGCATTTTTTTCTGTTTTTAAAAAATACAAATATAATTTTTTTTGTTAGCATCTAGCTAAGCACTGTAAAACTCTTCTGTATGTTTGTTTTTTATAATTACCTGGATACCCTCGCCAGTAAGGGCTGAACAGGGCTGGATCTGCCATACTCTGTCACGAATGGTGTGCAGGTTTAGTCCCTCAGCAATTTCAGATGCGGGGGCTGCTGTGAGGAGATCTTGCTTATTAGCAAAGATGAGGACAGGAACGCCACTAAGCTTCTCCTCATCTAATAACTCAGCTAACTCCTGTGAAGAGCGGCACAACAGCATAAATAGTGTAGTATTTTCAAAATGTACATTAAATCAAACAGCAAGTCAAAATCATAATAGTTCTTAATATTACCTGCCCCGTTTCTTCAAATCTTTTGCGATCTGCACTGTCAATAACATAAATCTGTAAGAACAAATGGGGAAAAAAATTATACATTTATCTTTCAACTCTAAATCAAACTCAGAGTGCTGTCATGAGTAATGATGGATGAATGCCATGAAACTTTCCAGTAGATCTGTATTTTCAAAGTAGTTCCTCCAATAAGGCCTGATCTTACGTTGCCCGCCGATGTCCCACACATTCAGTTTGAAACCCTGAGACTGCACACTTTTTATGTTGAAACCCTACAAGAATCATAACATATGCAAAATAATAATAATATTCATCATCATCATCATCAAACGGTGAACATAAGTTTAAAAAAAAATGTAAAAGAAAATTCCATATTGTATTACAAGGTCTTTTTTTTTTTACTTAATTGGGAGCAGAGAACTAAAGACTATTGTTCAGAGGAGAAGTTCTGGGATCCTGTGTTTTGCAGCTGACCTGTGTGGGTGTAATGTGGCTAATATCCTCTGAGGCCAGCTGTTTGAGCAGAGTGGTTTTGCCACCGTTGTCCAACCCAAGAAGCAAAATGCGGACCTCCTGGTCCGGAGTACTTTTTAGCTTTCGCAGAATTGATAGTAAACCCTGAAACATACATATATAACTATAACTATAACTATATATAAACACTGGGCAACACTGTGCAAAACAATATGTTAAAGATTTTTTCCCCCTAACAATTATATTAAAATGTGGATGTTATTGCATGTAAAAGAATTGACAACTTCAACAGCTTTACTGACATTTTAGCAAAAACACAAAATATGTGTTGTTCCAAATAATTATGCAGAATGGATTAATGAGATGGGTTATAATGAACTAAAAGCTGAAAACTGTCATATATGGTATATGGACAAACATTTTCATACAAATACTACAATTTAAATTAAAAACAATTATTTACATTTCAAGTGACACTTATATATGAGTCCTTTTTTGACATGACTTTAACAACTCTCTTATCTATTGAACTTTGAACGCTCTCATCCATTGAACGTCCATGTTTAATTTCTGCGTGTATTTCATATGAGGATGCCTGAATAGACCCCCCTGAATTGACTGCTGTTTGTTGTTTTGGAGCTATACTGCCACTCACACTCACCGATCTTTCTTTTGAGGATATTCCACAGGTTTTCAATAAGATTGACGTCAAGGACTGATGGTGGCCACACCATGATTTTTTTTTCTCTTTTTATACTCTATACCAAAAAATTCAATGTTGTTTTTGCAGCTAATGATGGTGCGTTTCCCTGCATAAACATTATTTTATTTCTTAAGGCATAATTTTTTTATATCATGGCAGAAAATTATGTTAGGAACTTCAGAGATCTCACAGAAGTCATTTGACACGTCAGGGATCCTAAAGGGACCTACCACCTCACTTCCCAATATTCCAGCCCAAGTCATCACTCCACCACCTCTTTGCTGACGTCGCAGTCTTGCTTGGACAGGGTGGGCATTCATCCATTTGGACAGTCAGTAAACACAACAAAGCTGACAGCAAATGTTTCTCTTTGTGAGCTTTGGTTAGGGATAGCCAAAATACAGCTTTATGCACAACTGAAAGCCTCTGAAGGGTCCTGCATCGAGAGTTTCCTGAGACTACAGAGACACCAGCAGCCAAGGCTCACTGATGCACTTGCCGAGCGAAGACAAGTTACTGTAGCTCAAATTGCTGAAGAAGATAATGATGTTGATGGTCGACGAGTCAAGACTGTTTTGGCAGCGAATGGGGGACCAACAAAATATTAGGCAGGTGGTCATAATGTTATGCCTGATCAATGGCCATAAAGTTATGCTTGGTTTTTATATATATATATATATATATATATATATATATATATATATATATATATATATATATATATATATATATATATATATATATATATATATATATATAAAATTATAAATAATAAATTAACACGGAAGCAACCACTTTAAGGCCGCAGCAGTAAAACACGAGCCCAGCCATAAAGCTGATAAACCCCATCTATCCATCCACCACCCGTTCATCCATCTTTTCTCACTTGTATGCTATCAGCAGGCACAAACTGTACGATTACTATATTTAATTCTCTCTTTCCAGGTTCGATCACAAGCCATAGTTCTAACACACTGGATCTGGTTTAAAAAACACTGGAAGGGGAATGATGCTGCTTTGGGGCAGAATTAGCACAGGCTTATCTCAATAGAGATTTAGCCATAAGTGATGCTGATTAGTATTCAATCTGTATCAAATCAATGTACAAATAAACATTGTTCTTCGTCAGCATCAACCGATTAAACGGCTGCTAAAACGTCATAACTGTTGTGTCCTATTGGCGCCATGTCTGATGTACAGTGTAAAAGCTTGTAATAATAATAATAGGTTTGAACTCACCATGTTGTGATTGTGCCTCCTCGAGACGCCTCCGTGTTACTAAGGGCTGCCGATGACGTAGCACGCAAGACTGACGCACAAAGGGGGCGGGGTTTCACGAGCACAAGGCGAAAGAGATATTTGTATGAAAATCCTGTTAGTGTAAATCAGGAAAACTTCGGTGTGCAAAACAAATGTTTTAAGTAGCACCACACTAATTTACTTGGCTTCATGGTTTACGAATACACTGTAATCACATATTTACAGGAGCACTTTGTTTTTCTTTAATGTGAGGGATTAATAAAAAGGATGTAGTATTTAATCATGGATTCTTAGAGCAACTCTGTGCGAATAAAGAGGAACTTATACAGGACCATATTCCGAACCGAAAATGTAAAGGAAACTTGCATTTATTACACTCAACTGCAGCTCTTTAGTTCAGCAGTGGATCCGCCCGTTTCTGTGATTGGCAGTGGAGGTGCCACGTGCTTCCGTGAACCTACCGGAACCTACAGGGCCACGCGCGCTGTTACTACAACCACTCACCCATCAGACCCACACCACCGACAGTCCAGTCATATTGTAAGTGCATTTTTTATCCATACATTGAATATTATGGAAGCTACATGGGGATTGGGTTTGAGTTGAGGAAAATGTTGGGAAATGTAGCCTGACGTGTTTAAGCTGTAATTCTAGCAAGATCAGTCTGCTAACCTTTCATCAGCTCTCAATACTACTTACTACTGGTTTTTATGATGCAACTTCACTGAGAAACAAATCGGATCTATAAAGGTCGGTATGCATTTCAGGCAGCTGTGTTGTCTGACTAGTTTATGGAATCCACAGTGGCAGGTTTGTTGTGAAAGCTGCATTTAATTACCAATTTGATCAGAGAGATTTTTTACAGCCTTCTTCTTTTTGTTGTGGAAAAAAAATAATAATAAAATAAATAAATCAAGACTTGTTTTTACTTTCTTCTTTCTGCATGGTTGTTTTTTTGTACGGTTATGTTACATATCTTCAAACCAAAAGTAACAAAATAATACAACACCTAAACAGTAGATTCACAAGATTGTTGTTAAATGCTTATTAAATAAGCAATCTACTTGTTCCTAGAATGTACACATCCACCTCCAATATGCACATTGTGTATCATTGTTCAGAAGATGAGTTATTATCTGTGTAAGGTGTGTCTAATAATATGTCCAGTAATATATGCATGATAAACCACTGTTTACTCATGTGATCTGTCACATTATCAGCTTGTACCTTTTGCTGACAAGGCAAGTTGCTGTGGGAACACTATATTATTATTTGTTATTTTATAACTATGTAAAATGTAGGTGATCTAAATGTACAGGTGAACAATTTAATTAAGTTTTATGCATTCAAATACTAGAATATTTTACATTGATTTTTAAAATACGATCTTAGATTCTTTTGGTGAGCTCAAGGGTTTTTAATATTCATGCCTGCTATTTATCAATATACAGAAAAACAAAGTTGCATTCTTCAAGGCCTTGGAGTAACATTTCAGAGGTCACAGACAGCAGTGTACAAAACCAGTATGTAGTGCAAAACATGTTCTTCAATTGCATCATGAGTTTTTGTTGTCTTCAAAGTTAACAGTTGATTTAAATAAAGCAGTTACTCAAATGAAGGCAGTCACTCAACCCATATTAATCCACTACTGTTTAAGTTCAGAAATCTGAGAAAGTTTCTGCTTGATTTAACAGTTGACATGTGACTGCTGAACATATTACATTTTTGAGTTTTAATATGTTTTAGAATCAGGTGAAGTAATTGACTTTAATAAAATAATTTATTCGCTGTGACTTGCTGTAACATGCTCACCTTTAGAAACCTCTATTTTAGATTTATATAAAACTATGGCCATATTATTTTAAATCTGCATAGATTGCTCAAATCTACTAAACACATTACAGATTGTGATTATAGTCTGAATATGTGAAAGTAGTTAATTTAATCGGAGGATGAATGGATGTTAAATGCATTTGATCTATGCTTGGGCAGAAAACCTTTTTTCGAATCACCGGCAGCAAGAAGGTTCCTGATAACAGTGAATAATAATATGATGATTCATTTGATGATGTGATTTAATTTGATATTAAAGTGAAGACATTTGCTTACTCTTATGGAACGCAGAGATATGGCATGTTTTAACAGGGAATGGTATGCATAAATTGACAGGGCTGAGCAAAAGTAACTGTTTGCAACTAGGTCTTGCTCAGTCAGTCAGCATGCCGTATGTGCACCCTGTGACACTAACCAGAGTACACCACTAATACAGATCAAGGTTCAGCTTTGTTCTTTTGCTGTGTGTGTATAACTGTTTTTTGACCTACAATGTTGACTCGTATGGCTGCCTAAACATAGAGTGTAAACACAGGTATGACAAAAGCCTTTTAATTTAAAATTAAAACTTGTCCTTCTAAAAGTCTAACCTTGAGAACAGTATCTTGTGTATCAAACGATTTACTGTTAAACCCATACTTTTTGCATTTTATGCAAATTAATATTCAAAACCTACAATATAGTTCTTACTTACAGACTTGCTTTTTTTACCCTATTAAAAATCCACCATTTTAAATGCATGATTAGAAACCAAATTGTGAAAGTCATGATAGATGTGAGCTGTTACAGAAGTATAGAAAAATGCAGAAAAAAATGTAATCCATAAATTTACCAGAATTTGCACAATTACTCAGCCATTAATGTCCAGAGGTCAGAAGTGATGCAGTGGGTGTCTTTCTGTGCTATGTTGATTTAGTGCCTGGAGAGAGGAGACAGCACTATGGCGGCTCTGAATGGCTTCGACATCGATGCTCCACGCTGGGATCAGTCCACATTTATGGGCCGTCTCAAACACTTCTTTAACATTACGGACTTTCGCACTGCCGTCCTGCCTAATGCCAAACTGGATGAAGCAAAAGTTTTAGTGGAAAGTTGCAGGTACACAAAAGCAACTCCAAAACCATATGAATAATGGAATTTATTTCACATTGAGCAATAGTCCAGCACATTTTCTTTAAAACTCACTAACAATACAAACTTAATAGTAGTTATTGACATTTGAAAACATATTTAATGCAGTTTACCCGTTAAAATCAAGAATTTTAGTTGAGACAGACTTGTTTAATGTTTTTTACTAAATTAGTTGTGATTAAATTTGTTTGTTATACCTGAAGTATGTTGATAATATGGTAATTCCACTAACCTTTTTTATAGAATCAAAATCTTGCACAGCTCACAATCAGGTGCAGAAAGTAGATTGGTTTGCTTAAAATGCACATGACAAATATGTAGTGGCTTTGTTAAACTATTCAGACCTTTTTAGATTATATTTTACTTTATTGTTTAACATGTTATTGTGTTATATATTTAAATTTTAAATTAAATGCATTTTGGATTTCCTTTTTTTTATATATAATTAACTATTATGGCAAAGGAAAAAAAAAAAGGTTTCATATATTTTGAAGAAGCTCCTCTGGCAGAAGTAACAGCTTTAAGTCTTCTTGGGTACATGTATAAGGTTCAAATTTGGGCTTTGGCTTGGCCACACAGAGACATTCAGGGATTTCTTCTGAAGCCACTGGCATTGTCTTTGTTGTGTGTTTTGATGTCATGTGAGCCCTTGAGTATGTTTTCCTCAGGGACATCCTTTGATTTGGTTGCATTCATTATTCTGTCAATTCTGACTGGTCATCCCTACTACACTTTTTTTAGTTTAACCATAGGAACATAGCCAGTTACGCATAAGTGACTTCTGTCTCTACTCTGTACCATAAACACACAATTAATGGAGAATTTATTAGAGGTTTTTAATTTCTTTAAACTTTGGAACCTCTTCGAGTGGCCATTGAACTTGGGAGCTCCCTGACCCCTTCTGTCTCAGTTATTTATTTTGGACTAAAAGTCTTTCCTTTCCAAATGATGGGGCCTACTGTGAACAATAGTCAAATAAATAGTCAGACTTTATATACCAAGACAGGTTCAAGTTCTTGAGAAATCTCAAGATAATCAATGATTGTCTACAATGATAATAGATAAAAATTTTTATTTCGTTTTATTTTCACTGTGTTTCATTATGAATTATAGTGTGTAGATTAATGGCCAAAAATGCAAATGAGCAAATTTTATATATGTATAATTTAATTGTGTGCAAAAAGCAGATGAACCTACAGTGAGGAAAATAAGTATTTGAACACCCTGCTTTTTTGCAAGTTCTCCCACTTAGAAATCATAGAGGTCTCCAGACCTAAACCCAATAGAGAATCTTTGGAGGGAGCTCAAACTCCGTGTTTCTCAGCGACAGGCCAGAAACCTGACTGATCTAGAGAAGATCTGTGTGGAGGAGTGGGCCAAAATCCCTCCTGCAGTGTGTGCAAACCTGGTGAAAAACTACAGGAAATGTTTGACCTCTGTAATTGCAAACAAAGCCTACTGTACCAAATATTAACATTGACTTTCTCAGGTGTTCAAATACTTATGTGCAGCTGTATCATACAAATAAATAGTTAAAAAATCATATATTGTGATTTCTGGATTTTTTTTTTAGATTATGTCTCTCACAGTGGACATGCACCTACTATGACAATTTCAGACCCCTCCATGATTTCTAAGTGGGAGAACTTGCAAAATAGCAGGGTGTTCAAATACTTATTTTCCTCACTGTATATACCTCAGAAAGCCTCTGTTTGGATACTGTATCTCCTTAGAAGTTATGTAGTGTATTTAATTACATGCTATAAAATTCCAGTGCATGACGTTGATGTTTTTCCTCATTCTACTCTCACTGTTGTTCCTCCAACCTAATCCAATCCTTCTTGCTTATCCTCCTCCTGTGCCTAGAGTGGGCACGATCCCTCCAGGCACAACTGAGGAACAGCTGCATTATGCCAAGAAGCTCTATGACTCAGCATTTCACCCTGATACTGGTGACAGAATGAACTTGATTGGCAGAATGTCTTTCCAAGTCCCAGGGGGCATGGCCATCACCGGCTTCATGCTGCAGTTCTACAGGTTCAAGCTCCTGCACAAGAACAGTTCAAGCATTTAAGCTAAGGGTTGTTGATATCATTAGTTAAACAATTTATTCATTGCATGGTTGTTAATATGAAATTTGAAATATATTAATCTTAAACATCACTGATGCTGTGTATATTTTTTATATATATTTAAAAAACTTTTAAGTATCATGATTATGTGCAAGTTTTCACATTTTTACATGTGTTAATGTGCATGCTGTCTGAATGAATGAGTATGGCCCTGTGTGTGACTGCAGGACAGTGCCTGCTGTGGTGTTTTGGCAGTGGGTAAATCAGTCCTTCAATGCTCTGGTCAACTATACCAACCGCAACGCTGCCTCCCCCATCACAGCAAAGTAAATATTTTGCATTGTATTAATAAGTGGCTGAATAACAAATTTGAATACTATTTTGGAAATCGAAGCATTGCAGTGGGCTGTGTGAGTGTGTGTGCTTTCTAATGTGTCTCTCTGCCTCCTTTAGACAGATCGGTGTGGCTTATGCAACTGCAACAAGCACTGCATTGGCCACTGCCGTGGGTCTGAACCTCTACACAAAGGTATTCACAATCTGTGAATTTTACCTTAAAAAAAGCTGTCATTTAAAAAAGGTGTTTTTTTTTTACTGTTTATTAATGCACAGCATTTGGTTTTATGACCATACTGGTGTTTGGTTTCTCTTCAGAAAGCACCTCCTCTGGTGGCTCGCTGGGTGCCTTTTGCAGCCGTGGCTGCAGCTAACTGTGTAAATATCCCTATGATGAGACAACAGTGAGTCCTGTCCACTTAAATAGCTTTTATTTTTATTCTTCAATTGTATCAGTTGTTTTGCCTCCTATGTTCACATTTCTGTTTTTTTTTGCAGAGAGATCTTGAATGGCATTGCAGTCACAGACGAAAATGGCAATAAACTTGGTGACTCAAGAGTGAGTAACAGTGATCCTACTACCAGAAAGGAACCTCATAATCACTAGTAGAATGTTAAGCACAACAAATCCACAAATATATATCCAAGGCAGGTTTTTAAATTAATCTCGTAGTATCCGAGTCATGTGAAAATATAACTTGCGTTAATGTCATTATGCTTTTCTTACTCTGTGGTCTTCAGTCAGACCTTAATTAAGCCATTGTTATTCTGCATGTTTGCATTATTATGATCCTAACCCTGGCAAGTTAGGAGTGTAGCAACTGTTTTAATGGGAAATATAAGAAGGTTGGGATTGATCATGTGCAGTAAGGAATATTTTGAGCCAGTCAAAAGAGAATTTGTTTTCCATGTCATAGCTAATTTGGAGTAGAACTGAAAAAATTCAATTCAGTTGTCACTTTCTGTTTGCAGCTGATGCTGAAATAGTGTCTCGGTGTTGCACACATACATACTGTAGAAAAATAACTGTTTACCTTTCGCTTGCTGGTACTGCTGCACGATTAATTGTATCACAATGTGAGCTTGTGTGATTATATGACGGCAAACGTTGCGATTTAATGACATAAATAAATAAGTGCATTTGTGGACACATACTTTCTGAGAACAGAAGATTTACAGATTTTCCGCCCCCACTAACAAAACAAAAAAGACCAGACAGTCTCAGTTTAGGCAGTGCACGTGTGGTGTGTGTGGTCACGTGACTTTTTGGCGTGCTTCGCGGAGAACAGAACGCTACCTCTGTTATATGGTGATATTTTAGTTTAAAGATTACCAGCACTGAGCAGAGAAAGTGCAAGATTGGCTGAATTAAATTTGCTACTTCAAGTGGCAATATAACAAATCTGTAACCGATCTCACTGATTTCGGGTTGGAAGAAAGAGACGACAGGCGATGGTTTAACAGTCATCGCTTTCTTTTAGTTTTCATTCACTTTTCCTCGTACACACACTGGGACACACACTTACTCGCGGTAACGCGTAACCCACGCACATTTGCGGATTGGCGCGCATTAACTGGCAACCTCTGCTTTCCCACACTCATCCTCATACACGCTGTCAGCTCTGCCCGGTATCTATCTTTCTCTCTCTCTCTCTCTCCCGGTGTCTGTTACATCCTGCATAAACAGGGCCGTTTCGAGCCTTGTGGAAGCCTGGGCAAGATTCCTATTGTCACCACCCCCCCATGGCACTCTCATCACAATACTCCACTACCACACCATACAAATCATTAGCAATCTAAAGCTATAGCAGGTCTCATAACAGTCCTATAAACTTTCCCTTTCACTCTTGCAGATACTATTCACAAATCACTTCTGCCACTCTTCTACACCAACTCCACCCTGCCTGAACTCTTTTCTTCACTTCTCTAACACACACTCCTTTACTTTGCACTGCTGACCCCAGGTACTTAAATTCATCCACCTTCACCACCTCTTCTCCCTGCAACTGCAACACTCCACTGCCCCTCCCTCTCATTCACACACATGTATGCTGTCTTACTCCTTCTGACTTTCATTGCCCTTTTCTCCAGCGCATACTTCCACCTCTCCAGGCTCTTCTCAACCTGCTCCCTACTCTCACCAAAAATAATATCACTCGCAAACATCATAGTCCATTGAGATTCCTGTCTGACCTCTTCCATCAACCTGTCAATTACCACTGCAAACAGAAAAGGGCTTAGAGCTGATCCTTGATGCAGTCCCACCTCCATCTTGAACCAGTCTGTCCTACTGCACACTCCACTGCTGTCACACTGTCCTCATACATGTCCTGCACCGCCCCCACATACTTCTCAGCCACACCAGACTTCCTCATACAATACTATAACTCCTTTCTCACCCTGTCATAGGCTTTCTCTAAATCCACAAGCACAATGCAACTCCTTCTGACCTTCTCTGTACTTCTCCATCAGCATTCCCAAAGCAAATAATGCATATGTGGTGCTCTTCCTTGGCATGAAACCATACTGCTGCTTACAGATGGTCACCTCTTCTCTCAGCCTGGCTTCCACTACTCTTTCCCATAACTTTATTGTGTGACTGACCAACTTAATTCCCCTGTAGTTACTGCAGGTCTGCACATCTCCCTTATTTTTAAAGATAGATACCAGAACACTCCTTCTCCATTCCTCAGGCATCTTCTCACCTTCCAGAATCTTGTTAAACAATCTGGTTAAAAACTCCACTGCCATCTCTCCTAAACACCTCCATGCTTCTACCAGTATGTCATCTGGTCCTACCAACTTTCCACTTCATCCTTTTAATAGCTGCTCTTACTTCCTCCTTACTAATCTGCTTTACTGATTTACTATCTCCACGTCATCCAACTTTCTCTCACTCTAATTTTCCTCGTTCATCACCTGCTCAAAATACTCCCTCTATCCTCACAACACACTCTCCTCACTAGTCAACACATTTCTATCTTCATCCTTTATTGCTCTAACTTGTATAAATCCTCTTGTTTTAGTGTCCAACTTCTCATACAGCTCCTCGTCTGTCTTTTCCTTTGCTTTCACCACATCCCTCTTCACCTGCTGCCACATCTTCTTGTACTCCTGCCTACTTTTCTCATCACTCTGTCCATCCCAATTTCAGACACAGCCTCTTTCTCCTTATGCTTTCCTATACTTCCTCATTTCACCACCACATGTTTTTGTCTTCCTTTCGATTTCCAGATGTCACACCAAGTACCTTTCTAGCTGCCCCCCTCATCACTTCTGCAGTAGTTGACCATTCATCCAGCACCTCTTCACCACCATTGAGCCCCTGTCTGAACTCTTCCCTGAATCTCACACTACAGTCTTCCTCCTTCAGTTTCCACCATCTTATTCTTCTTTCAGTCTTCTCTCCTCCTCTTCTTCTTTACCTCCAAAACCATCCTAAAGACCACCATCTGATGCTGTCTAGCTACACTGTCCCCTGCCAACACCTTACAGTCTCCAATCTCCTTCAGGTTGCATCTCCTACATAGAACATAATCCACCTGTGTGCACCTTCCTCCACTCTTTTATGTCACCCTATGATCCTCCTTCTTCTTAAAATACGTAATTACCACTGCCATTTCCATCCTTTTAGTAAAATCTACCACCATCTGCCCTTCCACATTCCTGTCCTTAAAGCCATACCTACCCATCACCTCCTCATCACCTCTGTTCCCTTTACCTACATGCTCATTAAAGTCTGCCCCAATCACTAATCTTTCTTTCCTATGTACACCTTCTACCACTTTATCTAACTCACTTCAGAAGTTTTCTTTCTCCTCTATCGCACAACCCACTTGTGGAGCATAAGCACTGATGACATTTATCATCACGCCTTCAACTTCCAGCTTCACGTTCATCACCCTATCAGAAACTCTCTTCACCTCCACTACACTCTCACTGTACTTTTCATTCAGAATCACCCAACACCATTTCTCTTTCTATCCACACCATGATAGAACAGTTTAAACCCACCTCCAATGTTCCTGGCCTTACTCCCTTTCCACTTGTTCTCCTGAACACACAAAATATCTACCTTTCTCCTCTCCATCATATCAGCTACCTCTCTCCCTTTACCAGTCATAGTACCAACATTTAAAGTACCCACCCAAACCTCAACTCTCCTACACTGCTCCTTTTCCTGCCATCTTTGTAGACGTCTTCCTCCTTTCCTTCTTCTCCTTCGGCCAACAGTAGCCCAATTTCCACCGGTACCCTGTTGACCGCCTGTGGCGGTCGTTGGTAACCCGGGCCTCCACTGATCTGGTATGAAAATCTGTTTCGTGATCTGCTGAATGCTCTTCCTAACGCAACCCTCCCTATTTATCCGGGCTTGGGACCGTCACCAAGAGTGCACTGGCTTGTGTAACCCTAATGGCTGGGTTTAAAGGCTTAACTCTGAAACAGTTTACAGTTTTGCCAGTATACTCCCAGGTTTGAGAGTAGGTTTTAAATCTGGGTCGCTAGAGTGAGTGGCAGACACTCTAGCAGTCTGCCTCAGCAGAAACATGGGTAAATAATTAAAATTGTCAAGGGCAGTGGCAGGGCATTTAATGTTTGTTTGGGCAAAAGATTTAAAATATATCTTATTTTTGTGAAAATGTATATATATTTTTTATTGTTTTGTTTAATTCAGCGGTACCTTGGAGAAATTTCTATTTCATTTTGTAAAAAAAATATTCATATTGAAAACCTTTTAAGTTTTACAAATACACATTTTTAGCATAATCACTAATATGTGTGCAGTTCCTTTGCTAACCAATCAAGTGGACTCATGATACCATTTATTATATTGCATATGGCAATATTGACCACAATAATCGCAACATGACATTTTTTCCAAATCATGCAGCCCTTCTTGCTGGTGAGAATGTAGGTTGTCAGGTTAAATAACTGGCTTTATAATATGTTTTGCATACGAAAAAGCAGTATGTTGTTATCCAACATTTCATCTACAAGATGTGTGTTCTGTCCTAATACCAAGCATAAAAGACAATATTCAACTCTGGCTAACATCTTTATTTTCTCTTTATATGTTTAACCACAAGGTTACTCATTAAACTTGTAGTAAGCAGAAGATACCCTGATTCTGAAAAGACTGTTTGTTATCAATGCATTTTAATTATCCATTTACTGAAAACACTCTTCAGCTGTCGGATCATACATTAACTGAGGTGTGTAGTGCAGTGGCTGGTCAGATTTAGGTAGTGTAATTAGATATGTTATCCAATGTATACATATAACATGCATAACAAATAAAAATGTCTAATTATTTTTTGCCTGCTCAAGGTTTTGTTCATTTGTTTAGTTAACAAAAGAGTAATTTGTTCTTTCTGTGTGTCACAGAAAGCAGCGGCAAAGGGCATCACACAGGTGGTCATCTCCCGAATCACCATGGCCGCACCAGGCATGAGTAAGTAAAGACAAACAAATAGCTGGTGATATGTATTCACACTATTTGGACAAAAGTTTGTGGACACCTGAACATCAGATTCATATTTTCTTTTTGAACATCATAATCCAAAATTTAGTCTCCATTTGTTGTCATAAAAACCTTCATTTTTTTGGGTGTATATTCCACTGGAATTTGGAGTGTGGTTATTCTCAATCACTAAAGTCAGGTACTGATGTACAGTGGGGGAAATGATTATTTGATCCCCTGCTGATTCAGTAAATTTAACCCCTTACAAAGAAATGAACAGCCTGGATTTGTTATGGTAGGTTTATTTTAACAGAAAGAGAAAGAACATAAAAACAACATTTGGAAAAATAAATTAATTAATTAATATTACATATAAATTAATTTGTATTTGATCAACTGAAATAAGTATTTGATCCCCCACCAACCAGCAAAAATTCTGACTCTCATACACCAAAATAACCCAGCCATTAGGGTTGCACAAGTCAGTGCACTCTTAGTGCCGGTCCCAAGCCCAGATAAATGGGGAGGGTTGCGTTAGGAAGGGCATCCAGCATAAAACATGCCATATCAAATATGTGGATCACGAATCAATCCGTAGGAGAATGCTGAGGATGGAGCCACCAGGAAGGAAGAAAAGAGGGAGACCAAGGAGGCGGTTTATGGATGTGGTGAGGGAAGACATGCAGGTAGTTGGTTTAAAAGAGGCAGATGGAGAGGAAGGGGGTATGAAGACGGATGATCCGCTGTGGCGACCCCTAATGGGAGCAGCCGGAAGAAGATGACAAACCAAAATGAGTCCTGTCCATTTAAGAAGGTACTCCTAATATTAACTCCTAAAACTACCTAAAACTCCTAGTGTGTCTAAAAGACGCCAGTCACAAATCAACCTCTTCCATTCAAACCTCTCCACCACCATTGGAAAAGAGCTGTCAAAGCACAATGACAAGATGGAGACCTGCACAAAGCTGGAATCGGCTACAAGACCATCAGCAAGAAGCTTGGTGAGAAAGAGACCACTGCTGGCATGATAATTTGAAAATGGAAGAAATACAAGATAAGTCAGTCACCCTTGCTCTGGAGCTCTACATTCACCAAGAAAACCATTGGTAACACACCAAGTTTCCTCTGCTCAAGAATGCACATGAACAGGCCAGTCTGAAGTTTGCCAATGAACACCTTAATGATTCAGAGAAGGTTTGGGAGAATGTGATTTGGTCATATGAGACCAAAATTGAGCTCTTTGGTTTCAACTCAACTCACAGAGAAATTATGAATATGACCCCAAGAACACCATCCCCACTGTCAAACATGGAGGAGGAAGCTAAGGGTACAGGAAGACTTGACCACATGAACAGGGCCATACACTGCAGAATCTTGGATGAGAACCTTTTTGCCTCAGCCAGAACACTGAAGATGGGTTGTGGATGGTCTTCCAGCATGACAATGACCCAAACCTTATGGCCAAGACAACAATCTGATGGTCTGGTAACCCATTTCAGCCTTGTGCAGGTCGACAAACTTGTCCCTGATGTCTTTTTGACAGCTCTTTGGTTTTTCCCATGGTGGTGGAGAGGTTTGAATGGAAGAGTTTGATTCTGTGACTGGTGTCTTTTACTGTATACACATAATGAGTTGATATTAGGAGTATTTTCCTAAAGGTATAGGACTCATTTGGGTCTGAGGGAGTCAGAAATCTTGCTAATTTGGTGTGGGATCAAATACTTATTTCTCTCGATCAAATACCCTATCTTTAATTATTCTTTTTTATATTTTCTCTCAGTTAAAATAAACTTACCATAAAAATTCTAGACTGTTCATTTCTTTGTAAGGGGGTAAATTTATTAAATCAGCAGGGGTTCAAATAATTATTTCCCCCACTGTGGGGTTAGGAGGCCTGGGGTGAGGTCAGCGTTCCAATCTATTTTAAAGGTGTTTATTTGGAGTGAGGGCAGAAAGAATTTGCAGGCCACTCAAGATCTTTCACACTAAACCATATAAAGCATATCTTTATGGAACTCTGTCGTGCACTGGGGCATTGCTATGTTAGTTACTGTGAAGTTGCTACTGAATCCAAAGACATCCTTTACAATTGTGTGCCTCCAAATTTGTGGTAACAGTTTGTCTATAAGTATGTGATTTAGCTATTGGCAAACTACATTTACTTACAGAAGATAAAATAAAGAAAAAAATAGACTTGCACAAATTTTATATGTATTGGTAACTTTATGAGGGGAAAAAGGATCCTGATTTATTTTCCTGTCCTGTTATATTTCTCTCTTTCCAGTCATCCTCCCTATATTAATGCAGAGACTAGAAAAATACAGATTTATGCAGGTATGTTTCACAAACTTCTGGAAATGTAAGAGAATATACAACTCTAAACATTGAAACTTTATTCAAAGCCTCACATTTTGTTATGTTATTTAAATATACTATATTCCTTCACTGTCTCCACTTATATATATTTATTTTCTATTTCTAATGCAGAAAATTACATATCTCCATGCACCACTGCAAGTGATGATGGTTGGAGTATTGTAAGAACCATTTATTTAAGTTATAATTTATTATTGGCAAGTTGCTTTTTACTGAATACATACTGTGAAAACAAATCCTTAATCAGTTTTCTCTTTTTTTTTTTTTTTTTTTAGCCTAATCTTCATGGTGCCCGCAGCATGTTCACTGTTTCCACAGAGATGGTAAATATGAAGATTAATGAACATTAGTATTTAACCACCGGCAATAGGCTGGATAAAGTAACCAGAATATATAATAATATTAATCAGTAACTCTAAGATTGTGTTGGCCAAAACCTGATCTCGATGCTCCTGTTTCCCAGCTCTCTGCCTGTGTCCAAACTGGAGCCAGAGCTCAGGGATTCCATCATCTCCCAGTATGGTGACCGCATCACCCATGTTTATTTTAACAAGGGATTGTGATAATGTTTCACAGCATATCTTAGACTGGAGGAACATAGTCTGATCTTGGCCAAACCTGAGCAAGACCAATACGAGTAAACGGTTATTCATATAATTATACCCCTAGAACTTAAATATTTTAATTCTACATTTTTTGACAGTGTTTGGGATAAGAGGTGAAAAGGATATAGGTTTTCTATAAATTGGAAGTCTTTGGCCCACTTCTGAATAACCTTCAGCATGTCTTTTTTTTTTTCTTTTTAGTTTGTTTAAATTCTTGAGTTAGGCTAAGCAATCAGCAGGTGAACACCTGACTTCCTGGTGCTGGAATATAATAAGATGTAATAGTATCGGTTTAATTTAGGGTTTAAACAGGTTTACAGAATTGCATTATATTTTTTTTTTATTGTTTACAATGTTTGATAATTGTTTAAGTTTGTTGTTTTAGTTATATTGTTCAATATTGAGTTGGTCATAAAGAAAATTGATCAGTGAGCCCTGAGCAGAGTTTTACAAAAAATATTAATAGAAAATCAGAAGAAGGGACCTGCAGTTGCATACTGATGTCTCAGGAATTTTTAATGTAGTGGTTCTATGCTTTAAAGCTTAATTGATTAGTTAAATAATTCAAATATTATCATATACTTAGCTAGTCCAGACTTTGCATTTTTTTAGTGAAGCCTGTTTTTGTTTTTTGTTTTTTTCAATCATTCAAACACATTTAATACATTGACACAATGTGTTATTATTACAAACATTTTTAGAGTAAATGATTGATTGGAGCCTCACCCCTTTATCTGTAATATTTAAATAAATTCTTATGCACAGCTTTTTGCTTTGTGTCGTATACGTATACAGTAAAACCGCAATGCTGTACTCTGGCCACTAGAGGACACTAGAGTATTTAATTTCCAGATATGTTTATGGTTGATGTGCTTCTGCTGCTGTCAAGGATAAAAAAAAAATTTGGAAAGCAAATAGCTTTTCAAGCAAAACCTTTGCACAACGGAAGAGAATTTCCAAAGGAGGATAAAAAATCCTGTGAGAAACTGTTTCTGTAGGAAACTGAGTGCTGCTGAGACCAATGTTTGTATTGTTACTGGATGGTTGAGAAAGGTAACAGCTGGTTTGGGGGATCAGAGGGTGGGACACTGATCTGTGCTTTGTATTGGATAAGAGAAATCTACATACTTCATGCTGCTTTGGCCTGTTTGCTATGTGTAATTAACCCGACATGCAGGCATCAGCAAAGTTCACATTTTACTAGTCTGAAACTTGTGACCAACTGAAAAATCAACCACACAGCCAAATGTCCTTTAAGAGTTTTATTTTTTTTTGCTAATACTGTAAATTTGCCCAACAAGTGAACATCCACATAGGAAAATACACAAAGCTTCAAAGACATGCATAGTCTGGTTCTCATCAAACAACTTCTCTCTCATGTGGTTAACACACAAGAGGTTCTGCATTATTGTACTTTCAGCAAATCTTTAAAGAAAAAGACAAAAGGCTGGTCCAAAAAAAAAAAAAAAAAAAAAATCATAAAATAAAGGTTATGACAGTAAAATATAGAAACATAGCAACATCAAACATTTAAATTATGCTGTTTATATTTCCTTATATCTAATACAATGCTGCAATGTAGATATAGCATGATGAATATTAATCACTGCCAACAATATTCTTACATTAGATTTATGTAAGTATTTATATGTGGTCAAGCATGTTCATGGCAAGTTATAAAAACCGGTTGAAATAAGATTTGTCTTAAAGCTTTTTTCATTTAAAGCACAGTTTCTCCACAACACTAACAACGGTTTCTTTAACACTGTCAGCCTTTAAACAAACAGTAGCTAGAACTAGATTAGGCATCAATTTGAGTATCCTTTGAAAGCTCGCTTGTGTTCGGCAGACATCACTGTGTTCATTTTATACAGCTTAAGTACCTTAAACAAATACACAATGTAGCATTAGCATTAAGCATCAATCATCCCAACCCACTGAAAAAAGAAATGATTGCTCTCTTTTATTTCACAGTGGTCTGTTCCCTCCCTCCCTCCCTCTTTCTGTCTGTCTCTCATTGTGCTATGGTTCACCCTGTCAAAATCCATAGCAACTACTACCCTCACACCTTTTTTCTTTCTGTCACATGACTTAGCAGTGCCCAATCAGGGCACTGTTACAAAAACATAATTCACTGCGCCTTCCTTTCAAGACAGCCAATAAACTGTTTATTGGCAGCGCTGAGAACAGACCACCTTTCTCTCCTAATGCAGGAGAACGTGTATGTATTCTAATGTGTCTGCATGCTAATCTAATTGGTCTGATGACTGAAGGGCAGAACTGGGGTGTCCCCATTTCCATGGCAACTAAATTCTTAAACAGCCCCACTTGATTAAACATTCTAGTGGCACACCAATTTACAAACAATATGCAGAGGCTCTGATGACATGCTAAATCCAAGGCTGGAAAATTCCTATCAAGCATTTCTTAATGAAACCTTACTATCGTATGTCCTGCAGGAACATCACAAAGTCATTTGCAAAAAAAGCATAAAAGGCATTAAATGGCATTCTAAAGACAGCGAGAAGACTTACAAAACCCGAAAGCAGGATTCAGTTCTGTAGCGTTTTCTACAAAGTGCAATAAAAAGTTCAATAAGGATTAAGAGCAATTTTAGAGAAATTATTTGTAAAAAGGCAGATTATAAAAATAGCACAAACAAGACAAAGGTTTACATGTTGCAAAAGAGAGTTTTAAAGGAAGATAGAACGAAATGAGTAAATATCAAACACGTAAATAACAAAAATGAACACACTAGGTAAGCTGACATTTCTTTTACACAACACATCAAATCAGAAAGAAACTAATAATGTTATAAGCAGTGTCAAAATGATTATATGGTATTGTCTTATCACTCTCTTATTTTCCCTAAAAGGGACGCTCTGATTTTTGGCTAAAAACAAACAATACAGAAAAGAAGATGCAACTTATCCCTATGCACTACCATTCTTAAATTTGGTCAGCAGCAAAGTATAAGCTCCCAGCCCCACTTCCCCCTCTTCACAAATCAATGTGAAATGACTTTGGTCTCTAATTTTCAACCCATGCACACTTCTTTCAATAATCGTCATTTGATCTCAGTCAAAGTTTTAACTCTCTGGGAAGTCCTGCCTCACCATGTATTTGACTCGACCAATTAGCATAGCTTTGGGAAACATCATTTGAAAGAGTGAAAAATGTGAAATGAGCTTAAAGTCTGCAAAAGTTTGCAGACCGAGAAGCCATTTCGGTCACAAAAACAATTAAGTGCTTTTAGGGGCAGAAAGTATTCATAAATAAGGATTGTCCATCATGTAATGTTGATGACACAGAATACAAGCTATTTGAGCACTTACACTGACCTATGTTCTAACTTAACTGTAAATCTATTCTAAAGTTTGTTGTGGTGGAGTTTTCGTTTGTTTTGACTAATCGCATTGTAAAGAGATGTACATGAATTTATTATGGGTCTTCGTTGTCCAGAAACTCCTTCTTTGGTGGGGCACTTCCACGGTACCAAGCACACGAACCATCTCCTCTCTTGATGCAGGAGTAGTGTTCAGACTGGCGTCCATGAATGAGCTTCTCTGTCACCCAGTCCGTCCACAGGCACTCCTCGGGGCTGCTGATCTCACAGGGGAAGGCAGCACAGCGGGTGATCTGGTCATAGCAAAAATAATCAAATTAACCATAATTCAATAAAATTGTAAAGAGCATTAATGTTGATCATTTGAAACCTGTGACAATTTTGACCATTATTTTGAACGGTTGAAATGTTTTGTGTGTGTGAGACAGAGCTGTTATGTTCATCACCTTGCAATCGCAGCCCATCTGGTAACGCTGGCTCAGACTCTTCTTCTGGGTGGCACTTGTGGACTCCCAGGGCATGATGAGATCACACAGAGTCACATGCATCTTCCCACTGCCATCTGCCTTTCCTGGAAAGTGCATGTCAGACAAAACAATATGTAGACATAGCAGTAGGTGGAAGTAGCAGCTGTAAAAATAGAAAGACATAACAGCTGTCCATAAGAGTACACAGTAAACAAAGATAAAATCTTGCTTGGATTGGGATGATAACTCTAGCATTTTAGTGTCAGCTAACCCATTTTATGATTTTTAAATCTACTAAAGCTCAAGTCAAAATTCTGATTGGGTAGAAAGCATGTATAAATAAATGTATTATGGGTGAGAAAGAGAAAAGGAAAAAAATCCTTGTGATAGAGCTCAGATATCATTTTTGGGGTGACACCAACAATGGCCTGCATTTTTATTTCTATTTGAAGCACAATATTGTTATTGTTATTAGGCTGTAATGAAAATCACAGCTTTATATTATTGTGCTCATTCTAAATGCATTGTTGTTTCTATAGTAGCAACTTTTTCACAGGGGATGCTACACATCATTCAAACTTAATATAGAGAAAAGCTTTCCAAACAGATGTTTATTTAACATTTATGAAAGGAGTCTACAGTGTCAGCATTCAGAGACAAACAGAGATAAATCCACTCCAGAAAAAACTTCAGGGTGGAGGACATACAAGCAAAACAAGATTCTGATGGATATATAGATAAGCCAGGTAGAACAAAAGATAAATAAAAGTAGCTTGTTATTACTGGTGTACAGCTGACAAACATGCCATGAGTAAAGCTGCTTAATGGTTTGATGATCATCTTATGGGGGGGGGAGGGGAGGTCAGAAAGTCAATATGCATAAATGACTAAAGCAGATAAAAGTATTTAATCCACGACACAGAATAAGTAAAAAAGAATGAATATGCTATACAAAAAAATTGCATAATTGTGCTATTAACTGACAAACTGCTTTTTTTAATATACAGAACTAGATAAATGGGTGTCTAAACCCTTCCCCCAGTTTGTGTGCTGCATAAATTGAGGAAAAGTCACAAGACAAAAAGC